>NC_138075.1:12034698-12324698 GCF_964212035.1 Myotis nattereri
AATCAGGGCCTCAGATCCTTGCTGGCTGTTGGCTGGAGGCCTGCCATGTGAGCCTTTTCAACACAGCAGCTTGCTTTATCAAAGCATGCAACCCAAAACCACAATAGCTAGTCTACCAGCAAGATGGAAGTCACAATCTTATATAACCTGGTCACAGCAGGTAATGATCTGCTCAGGGCAGCGAGGGATGCACAATGCTTCACAGTACCCATCTCTCTGATGCTTTGAGTTTCCATGCACTGTGCTCAACTTCTCCCCCCGCCCCCCATGAGAGTCCCCCCATGTTGGGTCCCCATGTGGGTCAACCTATCTATGTCTCCCTAGTGGTTTATTCAGAGTTAGATTCTGGAAGGAGGCAGAAGCTCAGCTTAATTTACCATCTTGTCAGCAACCAGAAGCTCCATGTCAGTTGTTCACATGTTAATCTTAGGTCCTTTAGCAGTTATGGTACTCTGTATAGATCCCTGAAAGTCCCCCTTTTTGGTTCAGTGTACCCATCCCCCAGTTCCCACAGCCTTTGCTCCAGAGAACTCATCTCTATAACTTCCTTCAGGGAGTTACCCTTGGTACCCTAGAACCACTTCACTCAGATGCCCCAGAACCAAAAGAGCCTGGAAACTTACAAACACCCATGGTGGCCTGAAGCTAATGGCCAACTGGTGCAGAGGTGTGAGAACCTAACTGCCTTACTTTCAGGCAGGATAAACTCTGCCGGGTAATTTATTCTCGAAAGCTCCTCAGGCGTTCAGATTGAGTCTGGAACTTTACCTGTATCACAACCTTGTCTGGCTAATTTTTATTCTCTATTCTGGCTTTCCCACTCCCTTACCAATTTCTCCTGGGGTAACTTGCTTAATAAATTACTTAAATACAAATCCTCTCCTCAGGGTCTTCATCTGAGGAACCTGCCTGAGACAGTTGGTGCCACAAGTAGTCCCAGGATGCTGACTTTAAAGATGGGATTCTGGGTGCAGCTCGTTCACCAGCAAGGCGAGAATGGGAATCCCATCCCTGGTGGTAGGTGGCAATGTATGTGTTAGAAATTCAGCATATCTCTATTTTATATAAGGAAAAATTGCATAGAATAATACCTCATTTTACTTAGACTTAAGAGCATATATACTAGTAAACCTGTAATTAGTACTGTATGATAAAGCATCAAGGAAGCAGATGTTTGTATGTACCTGGTGTTCCTGTGGCATTCTGTATCTGTGTATCAATGCAGGTATTAGGACTTTCACTTTTGGTGAACTGTGATGGGATACAAATGGTAGGAGATGCAACAGCTTGTGCAATATCTCTAGCTTTTGAGAAATACAGAGGAAATAACAATTATAAGGGCTATGTAATTAGGTGAAATTGGACTTGAGCAGGCCTAGAATATGAGTAAACTGCATCAAATGGGGTGGGGAGCAAACCTCTATGTTATTCCCTAACCAGTGCATCTACATCAGCTCACACCTGTGGCCTTGCAGGGTATCCCCTATGACCAGCTGACAGAAGAAATATCCCAAGTTTGGTTCACAAATGGATTGACTCAGTATATTATTCAACTAAGAATGAACAGCTGTGCACTGTAGCCCCTTCCAGAGATGGCTCTAAAGAGACTAATAAGGATACATTGTTGTGACAAGTAGAGCTTTGGGCATTACATGTGGTCATCCACTTTGTATGGAGAGAGAGGTGGCCCTATATAAGGATATAAACTATGGACAGTAGGAAATGGCTCCACTGGTTGGTCATGGGACTGGAAAGAGCACAGTTGGAAGGGGGTTTGGGGAAGAGGACCTATGGGAGTGAAGATCTTTGTGTTGCATTAATGCCAACCTGAGAGCAATCACGGCAGAGGAGGCACTAAGCAACCAGAGGGACAGGATGATGTCAGCCATCCTTTGTCTTTAAGCTGCCATAATCCTTGTCCAATAGGCGTAGGCCTATGAATGTAGGCGCTACAGTGACAGACATGGAGACTATGCAGGCGTCCAAAAGCATAAGCTCCCTCTCACCAGAGCTGATAGCTGTTGGCACTGCTGAGCGACTATCAACAACAGAGACGGACTCTGAGTCCCCAGGATAGTGCCATTCCTTGAGGAGACCAGAGACTTGGTGGCAGGACTCGCTCACCCTGGATATGGCAGCATTTTGCTTTGACTGGAATTGATACAAATTCATTGTATGAATTTGCCTTGCCTGCCTGCATTACCTTGCCAAGGTCCACTATTTGAGGACACAGAATGCCTGATTTACTGACGTGGAGTCCCACAAAACACTTTCTGCCTATTTTTTGGAAAAGGAATTATGGTAATGGGCACATGACTGTGGGATCCACTGATCCCACAACATACCCCCACCCCCATTCAGAAGCTTCTATCATGATACATTATAACCATCTTTCGAAGGTATAGATAGGCACTAGCTTAGAAATGATACCCTGTGAGATTGGAACACCATCTTTCAGGATGCAGCACGTGCATTAAACCAATATCCATTGTATTAATGTTGTTTCTCCAGCAAGTTGAATACATAGGTCTGGGAAGAGGGGTGGGGAGAGGGATGGCCTGGCTCACCATCACTCTCAGTGACTTTCTTGGGAAATGTATCCTTCCCATCTTCACAATTCCAGGCATTGGGTCTAGAGCAGCCGTGGGCAAACTACGGCCCGCGGGCCGGATCCGGCCCGTTTGAAATGAATAAAACTAAAAAAAAAAAAAAAAAAAGACCGTACCCTTTTATGTAATGATGTTTACTTTGAATTTATATTAGTTCACACAAACACTCCATCCATGCTTTTGTTCCGGCCCTCCGGTCCAGTTTAAGAACCCATTGTGGCCCTCGAGTCAAAAAGTTTGCCCACCCCTGGTCTAGAGGTTCTAGTTCCCAGAGTGAGAATGCTTCACAGCAGGGGACATGTGAAGAGTCCCACCAAACTTCCTGCTACAGCTGTAGTTTTTTTATCATTTTGGACTCCATGTAGTCAAAGCAAGCAGTTACCACAATGGCAGGGATAACTGACCCTGATCTTCATGGGGAGATAAGGCTGCTACATAATGGGGCCAGGGAGAAATGTGTTTGGCACTCAACTAATCCACTGGAGCCTCTCTTGCTGTTTTAACTGAAAATAGGCAAATGCAGCAACTACTGCCTGATAAAGACATGGTAGTAAGACGCTCAGACCCCTCAGACCCCGATGAAGACTTGGATTACTCCACCAGGCAAGCGAACCTAGACTTGCAAAAGAACTAGCCGAGAATGAGGGAAATTAGAATGGAGGGTAGAGAAGAGAGATAATAGGCATTAGTTATAACCTTAGGACCAACTGCAGCAGCATGGGGCTGTGGTTGGTCCCACTAGATCTGTGACCGATTAGAATCTCGTATAAGCTGTGACAAGATGAGAAAAACAAGAGAAGCATGTGGTTCTGAGTGGTGCAAGGAGTGGACTATAGTGGATGCTTTTTGTGCTCCTCCCAGATCCCTTCAGATCCCCTTTACTGGTTCATTGTATGCATTCCCTGGCTTCTGGGTGCTTCTCTCCTAATGGCTCACACCTCTAACCTCCTCCAGAGAGCTACCTTCCCTTAATCTACAGAAGCTTCTCCACTCAGACTCACCCCAGAACTAGAAGTGCTGGGTATTTATGGCTCCCACCCACTCCAGGAAGGCCTGTAGCCAATGACTGACTGGTGCGGGGGTATAAAAACAGCTTCCTTGCCTCAAGGTGGGATCAACTCACTGTGCAATTTGTGTTCCTGAGCTGCCTTTGGATCAAGCTTGACCTTAAATTGTTCCCTTGCTTGCCTTCTTCTCCTGCCCTATTTTGTTTCCTTTACATCTTTGCTAGTTTCTCCTGGAAGCACTTTCTTAATAAACTGCTTGCACACGAATCCTTGACAACACAAGATGTTCCCTAGTAGAATACACACTCTTCGTGAACAGACACCGTTTTTTGTTGTTGTTTTGTTTTATCTTTTATTTTAATCTCAGTATCTAGCCCAGCATGGGATAGATACCTAGGGAGTCAGTATGGGTTTTGGCAAGATCTTTGGTTTAGATTCTCTTTCTTTGGTTAGAATCTGAGGATCCTAACTGGTGATTGCAGTAGACAGTGGTTCTCAACCTTCCTAATGCTGCGACCCTTTAATACAGTTCCTCATGTTGTGATGACCCCCAATTTCATTGTTACAAGTTGAACATAATTAAAGCTTAGTGATTAATCACAAAAACAATATGTAATTATATATGTGTTTTCCGATGGTCTTAGGTGACCCTTGTGAAAGGGTCGTTTGACCCCCAAAGGGGTCCCGACCCACAGGTTGAGAACCGCTGCAGTAGGACGTTACAGATTGGGACATCTGTAAATTATCAGTGATCCAGCATTATAAACCGTATGTCCCAGGTTTGGGGAGCAATCCTGATTGCAGTTTTTCAATCCCCACGTCAGACCATTTTCAGACAGTGCATCCCAGTTGGTGTGGATGTTTGGACAGCAAATGGGGTCACGTGCTAGCCAAGAGGCAGCTGAGGAAGGGCACTGCGTGAAGCATTATAACCAATCAGAGGCTTTGAAGTTAAGCAAGACTGGACCTCAAATCCTTGCTCCACTCCAACCAGCTGTTAATACCCTGGCCACATTTTATTCATGTCCAGATGAAGTTATACTAGCTCTTACTTTACAGAATTGAAAATGAGTTCATGTATGCAACATACTTAGCGTTGCTCCTTGATAGAGTAACTGGAGAAATGGTTCTTTCAAGTGGGGAGTCTGGGGACGTTTACTGTCCTTATGGAGCCAGAGCGGGGAAAGGCAGTGCCAAAGGGTGTTCGTTCATTTTTCCTTCCAGACCACAGAGCACAATCCTTGTAAACCAAAGGGAAAGAGGCCGTCATCTAGGCCGGAAGGGCCGGCCTCAATGTAGAAAGAGCCTGAGACCACGGCCCCCACGTGGCTTCTCGACCGCTCTTCCGACCCTCCCCCACCTGCCTCTCAGCAGGGCTGAAGTAGGTGAAGGGTGGAAGCCCAGACAACGCGCCCCGGAGGCGGACGCTGTCGCCAGTTTCCTAGCAACACCCGCCCCACCCCGTCCCGCCTGGCGTGACGCTACGGCGCCAGGAAGCGAGGGGGGGGAGGGGCACCGTTGCCATGGCAGCGGGGCCGCCGCGCCTGACGCCAGTGGCGCCTGCGGGAGCATGGGCTCCGGGCCTCGCGTGGGCGGTGGGGTGGCGTCCCCGCCTAGCTCGGGCTCCAGCCGGGACCAAAGCACAAGCTCGCTTGGAGCCGTGGAGCCGCAGGGGACGGAGCTGGCCCCACTCACTTCCTATTTCAAAGGCCTGGAGACTTTACATCTTGTCTTGTGCGAAGGAGTTGGTCCTTCAGGGCCTGGTGTAGGCTGAGTGAATTGTTTTGGTTTGGGCATTTCGTCGGACCTTTTCCCTTACCTACACAAGAGACGTACACACACACACCCACACCCACACCCAAACCCACCCACACAACACAACGCTTGGCCTAACCTCCTGACCATTTTTCTCAATGTGTTTCACCGAAGGATCTTTAATCTTGGAAAGAGGATATGCAGAAAAAGGAGCCGTTTCCAAAATCAGCCCTTCAAAACAACACTGAAATAAGTATCATATTTCTCGAGGGCCATTTTCAATTGAAAACGTCCAAGCCTGGAAGGGTTTTCTGGATTCCGGACGTAAATTTGCATTCTCCTAAATCCCTCTCTGCAATGAGCCGCCTTTGGAGAATCCAGTTATAAGAGTATTAAATTTAAACATATACCCCTCTAGTTAGTGTTATGATTACTCCGCTAAAGGGCCCACTGTCAAAGACAAAGCATCAAGGATCACAGTCATTCTCTGGCTTGAGAGTATTTTTAACAGAGGCGGAGTCAGTCACGTGTTTATGAGTTTAATCAAATTGACAAGGGCTCTGAGCGAGAAAAGCTTGCTATCTACTGCGAAGACAGCATTAGGTACGTGGAGATGCATTCTCTTCGGACTTATTTGAATCAGAGCTTTTCAAATAGAATCTTCTCTTGCATATATTTTTCTCAATCTGCTGCAACTGGAAAATTTAAATCAAAATCCTATTTCTTATATTCATTTTTATGGTAAACGTGTCTAAGCTGAGATTATGCATTTTCTTGATCAACAAGAAAATGCTCAGCAATCACTGTGAATTGAGCACCTTGCTGATTGAGCAACACTTGAACCTGGAGGCAAGAAAGACCATAATCTTAGAATAGGAACCCTCCACAGCATTATTTCACAAGCATATTCACAGCTAACGTTTTCCCACTCCAAAGGATCATTCACTTGGAACTTTTTTTATTCTTCATTTTGTCAGAGTATTTAATCTCTTAGAAAACCACTTTCACATACTTTTTAGTTGGAAAATGTGACTGGTTGGACAGGTAATCATTTAATTTATAATATGGTAAATTATAATGAATATAAATATATATTATTCTCTCACTCCTAGATCATTCTCTCCACCCCTCCCCCCCAACCCCCCAGTATCAAAACAGAACCTTTAATTTGCAAGCTGGAGAATAGAGGATAAATTCCGAAAGTTAATTCAAGGACCTGAAAATAATAGTTTCATGTTTAGCACTATAGGGGGAAAAAAAGAACTTAAAAACTGATTTGTAACTAATGACATTTTTGTGCATAAGGCAAATCTCTCAACTATTCTGCTTCAGATTTGGCAGTTTAAATGTTACAGTAGCAGACATAATAACTATATTTTGTATTAATTTTTATTTGGTAATTTTCATAGTGTCTGATTATTCATTTGTTAGTCTAAAAGTGTGTTGTTGTTTTTTTCACAGACGTTATTAATCAGTATAAGCCTAGACCAACTTGATTGCAAGATTGGTGAGGGCCCACGTATGCCTGGCGCAGCAAATACAACTGACCTGATCAGCTACTTGATTGGTTGTTCTCTGTAGATAGAGGTTTAGTTACACTCGTAAGTTAGGCCAACCTTCAACTTCATTGTCCACTTTGGAGAGTTCAGCCCACACCAGAGGAGTCATAACATTTATTGCATGTCCCGCTTTTTGAATAATAGGTGAATGTTGAGAACCTCACTAGATTTTCCTCATAATTTTCTCACATGGGAATGATCTCCATACAGCTGGTCCATTGAGTTTTCAGTTTTACAAGGTTTCTACCTTATCACTTACGGTTGTTGTTTCCTCAGGAACCTAATATTTATCAGAACCAGGTCCCTACCTTGCATGCTCACCTTTTCCTCTCTCAAATAATCAGTGACCTTAAACTTTGAGCACCTTATCGTTATTATTGACTACCAGCCGCTTAGCTAATCCTGCATTAAACTCGATTTACTGCTTTATCTATACTATTTTAATCTTTTAGAAGCTTATTCTAATATGCACTCTTTAATGAAACATTTTATCATAAGAATAAATTAACCTTTCTTCATTTTTCCAGATTCCTTTAGTTTTGCTCATTTACTTATATACCTTTATCCTTCTTTAACTATTCATAAGTTTCCCAGTTTTATTTCGTATATAGTGAAATAAACCAAAATGCTTATCTTGTTACTACAGAATGATTGTGTTACCTCAATATGTGGAATGCCCTTGTTGAACTCTTAATGACTTATTTAACTCTTCTGAGCTCAGTAAATTATAAATGCTTTTGTTGCTAGAAGACTCCCCCATCCTGAAATCTTAAAATACTTTCCCTATCAAGCTGTAAGGCCACCTAATATTCTCAAATCATACCTTTGGATTTGAAGAGGTAATAGAGTATAGTTGTTAAGAGACCAGATTCGGGACTCAGACCAAGATTCGAGTTCTGATTCTAACTTACACTTACTTGCTGTGTAACTTTAATCAAGGTTGGGTTTTTTTTTTGTTTTTTTTTTTTTAAACTTCTCTAGGCCTCAGGTTTCTCATCTATAAAATGGAGATAATAGCACTTAACTCATTAGGTCTGGGGATTTTTAAATATGTTTTTATTGATTTCAGAGAGAGGGAGAGAGAAAGAAACATCAGTGATGATAGAGAATCATTGATCGGCTGCCTCCTATACACCTCCAGCTAGGGATGGAGCCTACAACCCGGATATGTGCCCTGACTGGGAATTGAACTGTGAGCTTCTAGTTCATGTGTTGACACTCAACCACTGAGCCACACCAGCCAGGCAAGGATTGGGGGTTTTTAAAGATTAAATGACTATTTCTTGTAAAGTTCTTGGCATGTAGTCAACACTCAATAAATGTCAGCAGTGGCTATCATTATTATCAACATTAAAACATTGTCTCCACTGATACCAATTAACATAGCCTGAAATCATTTATTTGATTAGACTATCCACAAATAGACAGGATTCTGACAGGGCATAAAATAGACATTTTAGTTAAGGAGGGGAGGAGGACAAGGAGAAGGGAAAGTCCAGAGCATGAGCCAGTTCTTGAGGGGGAGTGCACAGAGATATCCTGAAAAGTTAAAGCACAGCATGGGCTCACCAGGCACCTAAGGTGAGAAAGTGGAATTCGAAATAGAGCCCAAAGTAGAATGATGTTCATAAAATTAGCCATGACTTTTAAATATATGTAAGATTGTGAGACTTACCATGTAGAAAACAAACAAACAAACATGAAAAAATGGAGGATTCTGATGCATGACAAAGACATAAGACCTAGATGGGAAGAATGAATAAATAGATGATATAGAGATAGGGATGGGGGGATAGGGGGAAAGGGGGATAGGGGGATAGGGGGATAGGGATAGATCAGGATTCCCTGGCAGAAATCAGACCTATTGTAGGGAGTATAAACAGAAAGAAATTTATTACAGGCGATAAACGGCCTCCAGATTTGTATTTAGGATTGAGGAAACACTCTAGGTTGAGCTTTAGGACTGATTCTCCAAACTCCCACACAGAACGGAACCATGGCAGGAACTGCTGCCTTTTGTGCAACAGGAAACTGCCTGCCAATTGTGAACCTGCCCCTCCAGCTGCTGGCTTGGGCAGCACCCTGCCATGACAGTGATCAGTTAATCATGCCCGTAAAATCCTTTATAAAATATTAGGGGCAAAAAAGGGAATAAAAAGGAAAGTGGTTTGTGTGTGTGTGTGTGTGTGTGTGTGTGTGTGTGTGTATATATATATATTACATTAAGAGAGCAAGAAAAAAGCATGAGTAGCTACTATACTTCTTGCTATCTGTCACAAGTCTATAGTTGGTATTTGCAGCTTCCTTCCTCCAATCGACCGAATGGCGGAACCACCAGTCACTACCCATTCCATGTAGTCTTTGCTTCCAGCAGGTTGATCAGTGGACCAGACTTCTCTGCTTGTTGGCATGACCTAAATCTTTATTCCTAAGGTGTCTGAGTTCTAGAGTTGCTGGCTGGACTGTTTTCTATTTTTTGCCACTGAACATGGCAGTCCTAGGAGGCACCTAAGAGAATCTACTGGCCCTCACTGCATAACCGCAACCTTAATTTTCCCTGATAGTCAGGAACCCAATGATCTTGAGGAAACGAATGACCAAGTGGAAATCTCAACTTCCACTGTAGTAGAACCATCTGTTCCCTGATGGAGTCCACAAACCTGTAAATCAACAAAAACTCAAAGTCATAGTTATGTAAAATAAAAATCTTGCATGTCATCAGGCTTAGTAAGGAGAGGTGTCTTTCTCATTTCTACCCTTTGATTTCTTCTAGTCTCCAGAACTGTAAGACAATTAATTTATGTTGTTTCAGTCACCCAGATTATGGCACTTTATTATAGCAACCCTAGCAGACTAATACAGACTATGTGACCACTCGTACCTGTAATTTATTGTGAGGTTCAGCATGTCTCGTCAGGGTTGCTAAAATAGTCAAGTCAGTGTCTTCTCTATAACTGATAAATCTGCAAAGAAGTTCCCAAAACCATTTGGGATGACATAATTATTTCTTTAGTAAGTAGCAGTATTTTAACTCTGAGATGATTTAGAATTAAGCTTATAAACATTTCAGAGGATTCAACCTATAATGTTTATATTTTGTGTCACGAAGGATTCTGTTCATATCTATATATATAAAAGGCTAATACGCTAAGTGTCCATCTGGGTAATGACGTCACGTAGCAGTGCCCAGCTTCCTCTCCCTAATGACGACTAGCCTTCTTGTAATTTCTTCAGCTCAGGAACACAACTTCCTTTATAGCCAGGTGCAAACATTTCACACTTTAACCAAGTGTCTGTGAAGCATTTTCCTGTGCCTCATCTCATTTGATCCTCACAGAATTCCTGGAGTAGGTAGATAGGAGACAGGTGGAATCCTGTTTTCTTTTCATTAGCCGGAAAATGGAGATTTAGAAAGCTTAGAAACTTGACCTGACCGAAAGAAGTAAGAAATGGTGGACCTTGAAAATGACTTCAGGTTTTCTCACTGTGCAGAATATAGTCAAACACTGCTGCAGTTAAATATTTTACCCTTTGTTCTTCCTGCGTGATCTACTAATACAATAATAATCTGCTTCATATTGATATTTACTGCTGTGTTGCTGACAATTACCTGAAAGAGAAGTTGGGGTGCTTCACTGGGCTTGGAAAAGTTTAGCTAAATCAGAAAGCAGGTCTAATTAAGCAAGTTTATTCTATATATATATAAAAGGCTAAGTTGACTCGCACATGTGCGATACATATAAAGCTCTTGCCGGAGCCAATTGCACACATGTGTTTCAATCTGTCATTGTTGATCGTGAATTTGCTTGACACTTCTATTATAGAGAAAGGGCGAATAGCGATATTAAAATATTTCTCCTAATTAATTTCCTTTCAATGTGCATGAATTCATTCACCAGGCCACTAGTTTGTTAATAGTTGTTTAAGAGAATTTAGCCTCACCCTGCTGGTGTGGCTCAGTGGTTGAGCATTGACCTATGAACCATGAGATCACAGTTTGATTCCTGGTTAGGATACATGCGCGGGTTGTGGGCTCGAACCCCAGTGGGGAGTATGCAGGAGGCAGCTGATCAATGATTCTTTCTCATCATTGATGTTTCTATCTCTCCCTCTCCCTCTCCCTCTCCTTTCCTCTCTGAAATCAATAAAAATATATATATTTAAAAACAATAGAACTTAGCCTCTTGGTAAAACAGGTCAGTCTTGTTATTCTAAATAAAAATTAAAATTGATTTAGGTTTGTTATTTCTAAATTTAAATCTTTCTGTATTTATATAAAGTTCTGGAACATTTAAGAGATCTTAAGACTCAACATAGTTATAAGATTATAATAATTGTAAGTTATAAATAATTTATAATCAATATATAAGTATTATATATGACATAATTATATAATACCTCAATATAATTATATATGTTATTTATAAATATATATTTATAAGATTCAACATATTAAATTTACAAGACTAATATAAACACTTGGGAAATTTTTGTTTGTTAAGTAAGATATATACTTGACATATTAAAAGTAAAGGTCTGTGTGTTGAATCCAAGACAAGGGTTGGCAACTCTCTGTAAAGGGCCAGATAGTAAATATCTTAGGATTTATGGGCCCTATTGTACCTGCTGCAGCTACTCAAATATGCCAATGTAGCACATAGACATCCTATATAATAAAAGCCTAATATGCAAATCGACCGAATGGCGGAATGACCAGTCACTATGACATGCACTGACCACCAGGGGGCAGATGCTCAATGCAGGAGCTGCCCCCAGCCCACCGGCCCAAGGCCAGCCAAGGCAGGTGCCAGTGCCTGCCCCCCCCACCTCCCCTGGTTGCCCTGCCAGTCACCCCAAAGATTGGCCCTGATTGCTGGCCATGCCTAGAACCCTATCCATGCATGAATTTCGTGCATCGGGTCTCTAGTATGTAAATAAATAGGTATGGCTATGTTCCAATAAAATTTTATTTACAAAAATAAGCATCCAGCCAGATTTGACCCACAGACTGTATTCTGCCAACCTCTTACCTAAGAGATTGAAGATGTTCAAATGCAAGTTTTCAAATATATAATTTCAATAAATCAAATGTTAATTATAAGAACAAACATAACTGCTGAATAATCTTTCCTGTGCTCCAATGCCACCTTTAAAAGCATCTAAAAACTCAGACTGTAATGAGCTACATGGCATTGGGAAACAAGTGTTGAGGCAGAAAGAAGGTGAATTTTGGAGTTTGAGACCTGGTTTCCTGTTCCAGCTCTTCGACTCAAGTAACTACACTATTTGGAGAAAATCATTTATCCTCTGATGTTTGTAAAGAAAATAATATAATCTCCACTAGACCTACGCTCATAGGTTTGTGGTGATAGTCAAATAAGCATATTACAAGCAAGTGTACATCGAAACAAAAAAAAAATCTCTTTCAGAAATAGAGTATTATTATCATAAAGTATAAATGCATTTGCACAAATTATAGTCCACAAAATATAATAGGTATTTAAAATAATTTATCGTATTTATCACTTGAAATTTTTTCATCTTGGCTGTAACTAAGCTATGATGTTTCTCTAATTAGAATTTGAATTAATTTAATACTCAGAAATTTGTCTCTTTAACAAAAAGAATATTAACATAGGCACTGTATAATTTCTACAGATTCAACATGGATTGTTTCCTAATACCAACTTGTGCCCAGTATTTTTTTCATTTTTAAATGTATTTTTTTTATTGTTGATAGTATTACAGATATCCCCCATCCCCCTCCCCCCCTTTCCTCCTCCTCCCAGCCTCTATCCACCCCCCAGGTCTTCACTATGGGCAATAGGGTAGTGCCAAGTATTTAAATTTAATTCATATTTTTGTACCATAGTTTGCTACATTAATTTTAGAGCTAGAAAGAATCTTAAAAATCATTCCATGCAATCCTACAACTGTTTACAGATTACAATCCTGAGGATTTGATGGGCTAAGTGAGCTGCCCAAGAGCACACTAATAGGAGCACATTTATAACCTAATGATGCTATGAATTAAAGTACAAAAGCAATAATGATGTACCCTTTGTATTCATAGGGCCTGTTTGCTATGTAAGATCTGAACCTTACACAAATAAGGTACAACCAGAAAGAGCAGATAAGTGATAGGCAGCTAAGAATGCATACTACAGTGCTTTCAAAGTCTATTAAAGTGAAATATTTGGAATCACATCTGCAGAAAAAAAAAATGATCACTCATTCCTTTGGGTTTTTTATTTTTCTCATTTGTGCTATAATTCCTCTGTAGGTTTCCTAGGGCATATTGATAGGAGAAAATAGTAAACAAATCAATTCTCACATTCTTTTCCAGTGTTTGTCCATGGAGGGTTTGCCTATTTAGTTTACCACTTTATTTTACTTGGTCTAATCGGGTCCCTGTAAGAAATGCCACTGAGGAAGATTGTCTAAAGGTATATGTTTTTATGCTGGCATTGAAAAGCATTAATAGAAGTTAAATGTGGAAATCCCAGCATGCTGAGATAAGTTTATAGCAGTAAAATACCATTTCCGTCTAAGCCTTTTTAAATCGAGAAGGTTGAGGATGGCTTGTTAAACTCAAATATTTATGTAGTTTTGATAGTATCAGAAAAAGGCACTTATTTCTGTTCTTTCTTTTGCCTTTGTCTTGTTACAGAGTTTATAACACAATCTATTCAACTGGGTTTTCCTCAGTTTGGGGGACAAAGGTCTCACATAGACATACATGCACTTGTAGGGCCAGCATGGATGACCAGCGAAAGTGGGGAGACCTTTCCCTCTCACCAAATTGCTATTCAGAATCTTCTATATGCACAGAATACTTTTATGTATGAATGGTCTGGCATAAAATTGGCATTACGCTTATATATTGTTGTGCAGCCTGCTTTTGTCACTTAATATGGATGTTTTCTCTGATGATTAAGTGTTCTTTTGCAGCGTGGTATTTAACGGCCACCTAGTATTTCATCAGCAAGATGAACCATCATTAATTTACGCACTCTATTGTTGGACATTTGTGTTTCCAATTTTTCACTCTTATAAATAATGTTGTGATGAATATCCATGTACATAAATCTTTGTGCCCAGTTATGATCATTTTTATAAGATAAATCCCTAGGCATAAAATTGCTGGCCCCAGGAATATGAGTATTTGTAAAACTCAGTATGTAAGGATCACTATAATACCCTTTTTTGGACTCTCTATACTGGGCACTATGTGATAAAAATAATCTCATTTAATCCTCATAATAAATATATAATATAAGCGCCATTAACATCCACATTTTTTTTCCAGAGGAAACTGAGGCTTGTGCCCAGAAAATGGTTAATACATGACAGTGGTTGGCAGACCCTGCCCCAGTCTGTCTGACTTCAAGGCTTATTGTTAACCACTGCACTAAATTGCCACTTCCATATTGTCAAAATATCTCCCCCCTAAAAAAACACACATTATTACAATTTAGATTTCCACCAGCGATATATCGGTGTGCCTGTTTCCCTATACTGTTGAGGATACTTTGATTATGAGTGAGGCTGAACAGATTTTTTTCATGTTTGTTGGCCAATTATGGATTGTCATGTCCTTTGCATAGAGTACATGTCTGAAATCTTTGCTTTTGAGATAGACAATCCGATGACCTGAATTCTAATCACAGTTCTGTCCCTGATTAGCTATGCAATGTCAGGGGGAAATCACTGCAGAGTTCTGAGTCGCCATTTCCTCTTGTGGAAAATTAGATGGTTAAATTAAATAATCTCATTGGCCATCTCTAAAGTTTTGTGATTCTATCCATCCCAAGTCCACCCACCATCGGTCCTTGTCACTGGGCAATGTGGGAGGAATTAGGTCACCTACGTAGTATATCTTTATTTATATATTTAAGGAAGGGCCTTTATTCCACATCATCTCTCCCAGGCCCTGGGAGTCTGCTGAATTGCTCTCTGCTTGAAGGTTTCTTGTTCTTTGGTCTCCCTTTCTTATGGTTTGCTCCTGCCCAGATGCCTTCTCAGGTTCCTCTCCCTTTCCCCTAAAATGTTGGGATTCCCCAGGTTTGCCCTTGGCCCACTCCTCTTTTCATCAGATCACTCTGAGCCACAGTGATCCAGATGGGGCTCTCTGAACATGCCCTGAGTCTCTCGCCTCTGAACCCTTCACGGGCTGTTTCCTCTGCCTGGAAGGCTGTTTTTCCCTTTCTTTACTAAAGTGAGTCCCCGTGGGTCTTCTGGAAAGCAGCCTTGCCAAAAAGTGTCACCTGGATTTGGAGTCTGTCAAATCCAGGTTCCAAATCTACCATGTACTAAACATGTGGCCTTGGGCACATTGTGTATCCTTCCTAACCTCCATTTCCTCATGTGTAGAATGAAAGTATCTACCTCTTAAGATTATTATGAGAAGGACATGAGATAATCCAGGCAAAGCCTCGCCGATGATGCTGGATTTTTTTGAGCTTTCATAAGCACCTCATGTGCACATCTATCAAAGCACTTAACATACTACATTCTGAATACTCGTCTTTATCTCCATGCATTAGCACTGCGTCTGGTACACCATAGGCACTCTGTGGCTGATTATTGAAGAAATAAATGAATCACATTGCAAATACCTTTAGGAGACTTTTTTATGTGGTGGTTTTTTAATTTTTTTATTGTTACTCTGTTTTGTTTATATGATTTGTCTTACTAACACCCAATCAGGAATTGCTTTCCAACAAAATTAATTTCCTGAAATGCTTAGGTGGTTGGGGAACAAGGATGCCCAACCCAGAGAGACAGAGTAGCACCAAATAGGGAGGTAACAATACGTTGGAGACAAAAGTTTGCATCTCTGTGCTTTCACCCTGTGCTTTCATTAGAAGTTTCCCTAATGACCCTGTGTTTCTCCCTAATTCTGGCGGAACCTTTGGCTGTGTTAGTTCATCATCATGGGCAAGTTCAAGTCCATCCATACTTAGACATACTTAATGTTACCTGTTTGTCCCTCAACACCACCTCATAGAGCAAATGAGCAATAAAATATCTCAAACTACATATTGTCACTAAAAGTTAAAAAAAAAATAGCATACATGTTTGGAAAACGGACCGCCTGGGAAGGTGGCCAGAGGCTAGAGGTAGCAGAGAAAGCGAGGGTAAGTGTATATGGGAAGAGAGAGGCCTGGAGGCTTATTGAAAATTGAGATGTCTTTAGGGGAAGAAAAATCAATATGGGCTATGAATCTTTTAGTATAGCCTGATGGTGAAAAGCCTCACGACAGGTTTTTTTAAGGATTTAAAAATAATTATCCATGCACATTAGCTGGTGTTTCTCTAAGGAAGAAGAATAAGAAAACCTCACAAGTACTGTATTTCAAAAAGATTTTAAAATAGCAAAATTACCTTCCATGCACAAATCAATGCCTGGCTCCTCCCTAAAGTGCTACACAGGTTTATCATCAGTTCTGAGAGCCTCAGACACAGGGTCCTCATTAAGATCAGCTCTGGCACTCACTAACAGCAAATGCCTAGTCGGTTTTACAAAAACAACATCTACCTTCCCTCTAAGTCCCTTCACACTTCCCACAAATCCAGCCTTCCTAATACCGTTAGAGCATTGAATATATTT
Source organism: Myotis nattereri (assembly GCF_964212035.1). NCBI lineage: Eukaryota > Metazoa > Chordata > Mammalia > Chiroptera > Vespertilionidae > Myotis > Myotis nattereri. The sequence goes on from NC_138075.1 coordinate 12,051,242, forward strand.
TGTGGGATTTTGCCCTAGAAATGTAGTGCTTTTTACTGAGTTGTTGCCTTCCCATCTCCCTTGTGGTTTTCATTAGGTCTTCACGGTCAATGACTCTCCAAGACTACACGTTATTAATGCCCTGAATGGTAACTTGAGGCACTCACATAAGCGGGACAACAAAGAGAGTACGGTGGTAGAGGCAGGTCATCCACTGAGGGCACAATACTCACCTTCTGGCTTGAGAAATTAAAACTCATGGCAAGTCCAGGAATTACTCATGATTCAGAAAGATACAGCCCAGCCTTCCGTCCACATACTTACAGTCTTTAGGAATGCACGTAGAGTTACATACTCCTTTGACATTTGATAAAAGCATTTTCAAAATATTTTTCTTTTGCTACTTTCTAATGTTTTCCCCTCCATTTCCCCCCATGTTGTATCATTAATTTTTACAAAGGAAAAGAGAATTGGTGTGGGATTAAGAGTGTGAAAGGGACAAGAGGAAATGCTCCTCTTTGCCTCTGCCTAGAATTCCCTCTTCTTTATTTATTTTTATTAAAGTATAGTTGACACACAATATTATTTTAGTTTCAGGTGTACAACATAGTGATTTGACATTATATACCTTATGTGTGATCACCAGGATAAATGTAATAACCATCCAAAGTTATTATGATATGTCATTGACTATATTCCCTATGCTGTACATTATATTTCCATGCTTTTTAAATTTATTTTATAACTAGAAGTTTTTGCCTTTTATTACCCTTTACCATTTTTACTCCCTCTTCTGTGGCAATCATCAGTTTGTTCTCGATGATTCTGTTTTGTTTGTTCATTTGTTTTGTTTTGTTTTATTCCACATAAAAGTGAAATCGTACAGTATTGTCTTTCTCTGTCTGACTTATTTCATTTAGAATAATGCCCTCTAGGTCCATCCATGTTGTCACAAATTACAAGATTGCATTCCTTTTTATGGCTGAGTAATATTCCATTGTATATATGTGACACATCTTCTTGATCCATTCATCCATTGATGGATATGTAAGTTACTTCTATATCTTAACTATTATAAATAATGCTGCACTAAATATAGGGGTGCATGTATCTTTCTCAGTTGGTGTTTTTGTTTAATTTGGATAAATGCGCAAAGTGGAATTGCTGGTTTATATGGTTGTTCCATTTTTATTTTTTTTGAGGAACTTCCATACTCTTGATGTCACTAGCATCTACTCATCTTGAAGACACAGGTGAGGCACCAGTTTCTCTGAGAATTGCTCCTCGGCTCAACAATCTCTGCTAGACATGGCTCCTCCCTACCCCCATCACACCATCTCCCCTAGTAAACCACACAGTTCTGGATAGCAAGTACTGGATCTTTCCTATCTCTATCCACAGTGTACATCCTGCCACATGCTACACCTTAGCCAGTATTTGTTAAATGAACAATTGAATGAATGGATGGATACTCAAGGAAGAAAAAGAAAAAAGGTGTAAGTGGTAAACAGTCTACAGAAAGTAAGAAACAGGAGCATGAACCCCCATTCAAACAATTTAAATGTGAAGAAGTTCTGAAATAAAACCCAGTGTTCAGCTTCCACTGAGAGATCTGTTATACAGATTCTTGCCCAAAATATAAGTCAGTTCTGAGTAAACCACAGTCCCAGTTAAAACTGTGAAACGCAGAAGAGCTGAGAGTCGTATTCAAGCATACAGTTATAGCAATTTGAGTTAGAGTAAAAGCTGCATTTCCAGAAATTTATTCCAGAAAAAGAGTTCTAGGAAAAATCTATTTCTGTTATTTTAAAATGTAAATATTCAAAAGAGTGCATTAACCCCCACTGAAGCAAATACATCTGAGTGATCTATAGCAGTGGAAAAACTTCTGTGAACCCTGAGCGGGGGAAAAGCAACACATCTACTAAGAGGGGTTCCTGGTGGCTAACTGGGCTCAAATAAAAAAACAGAGCCTAGCAGCCATTTCTCAGGCAAAGTGTGCTTCAGGGGGGAAAGCCTGCACTGAACTCCTGCCTTTGCACTGAACTGTCTGCCTGCACTATGCTTCTGCCATCTGAGCCAGGCCTTATAAAGGTTTCCTGGAATCCTACTTCAACCAATATGATTGAGGCTTTTTCTATCCAATCAGAGCTGTGCAGCTCTGACCAATCAGAGTGGCTCTGTTCTGACAGTGCCTTTTGGGTCAAACTTCAAGATTCGGAGCCCTCATTGGCATGAGGATGGACCAATCAGGGACCAGGGTGGGGATTTCTGTCTGTATAAGCCAGCTCCTCTCTAGTCCTGAGGGTGCACGTTCCCCTTCCACAGAAGTCTCCCTGGCTGAGCTGAACCGCCACAGACGTCTCACCACAGCAGAGCAGGTCAGCACAGTCCAAAGCATGGTGCAGAGCGGAGCCGTCTGTCTGGAGAGGGCCAGGGCCCTCTGTTTCACAGTTGAGCTGTTTTCTTGTTGGGGTTGAATTGGTGCTCACAACTCTTGGTTGACACTTGGATGACAAGAACAAAGGTTGACTTATTTGCTTGGTAGTGTTTTTGGCACCAAATGTTTTCCCTTCCAAAATGTTTACTTTCCCCTTTCCAAGTCTTTGAAATACCCTTCCTAAGGAAGCCAGTTTGTTTTTTTGTGTTTTTGGTTTTTTTTTTGAGGTCTGTCATTACATTTCTAGGAACTATTTAATTCAGCTGAAGTTGAATAAGGCACTAAGGTAGCCATTGTAATACACAATGTACTCCCTTGTACTGATTAGAAGGGAGCAGGTAAGTTTTGATAAAATAAGATGTATGAATCGCATGATGCATTCTTCACATTGCTACTGGAATTTTCCTCCTAGAATATAGAGCTGATTAGGTCACCCCCTCGCTACTCAAATGCCTTCGATGACTTTGTCTCCTACAGGATAAATATCAGATTCCCTAATGTAAAGGAGTTCATCTGGCTTATCCAAACAGAAATGCCCCAGTCCTACCCCAACGTGCCCCAATACCCCACTCTCCCCCAACTTAGAAGCAAATTATCTCAAGAATGTTTACCAGGACAAGAACATAGAGGCCATTCTGGTTGATTAGATATCCCTTCTTTTAAAATCTGAAAGAGCCCTGGCTAGAGTGGCTCAGTTGCTTGGGTGTTGTACCATGCACCAAAAAGTTGCCAGTTGGATTCCCGGGCAGGGCACATGCCCAGGTTTCAGGCTGCAGGAGGCAGCTGATCAATGTTTCTGCTCCCACATTGATGTATCTCTCTCTCTCTCTCTCCCCCCGCTTCCTTTCTCTCTCAAAGTCAGTGAAAAACCATTTTTTTTTAATTTGAAAGAATTCCTAAAATTGGAGCAACAAACAAAAGGAATTATTGCAAAATTTCTAAAGAAAAACTATGGTTGATATCAATACATAATTATTGAACAGCATGTTAACAAGCATCCTCTAAAACAAAGCATATTACTGACATGATCTACCGTGTTCTATGTACAACTGTGGTGTTAACTGCCCGCCTCTCCTCAGTCAGCACCCTCTATTTACAAGGCCAGTGTGTTAGCTCTCATCATTGTCTGAAGTTTACTTCTGGAAACCTCCCCATGTCCACATGAGACTCGTCACCCCCTTTGTATTGGTGCTGTGATGCACCAATTCGTTGAGAGCGTTCAAACTCTCTTTGCAGTTTCTCAGACCTGCCTCTCAGTCTTTCTGCCTCCATTACAGGAGATTAATCAACTACCATTAGTAGATCTCTCTAATCCCCTCCTATTTTGTATTGTTCTTGATGCCTGACAAACCCGACGAGGCAGTGAAACAGGGGATTCTGCCTTACTGGGTCCTGGGAGAACAGATTTGGTGGAGTCTTTGCAGTTCGACCATTTCATGCCCACTGCATGTGGGTGACGTTAACACACCAACAAAGCCCTTCAGTACTTGACTCTTCCTGCTGTTCTATTCCGTCTCCTGTTACCTCCTTCTTCATCCACCTGCCTCCAGGCACATCAGCATGAGCATTTGTGCTGTTCCACATATGTATCTAGCATGACAGCCATTGCTAAGGGCTCATTGTGTGCCACGTGCTTGCAAGAGTCCACATGCTGTGGATTCAGGCCGAGGTTTACATTGGGGTTCTGTTACCTGTTATCTTGGGCACGTTTTCCAGAGCGCTCAGGTTCACTTTTCAGAGCCTCCATTTCCTTATCTGAAAATGGCAATAAAAACTACCTCGTGGTCTTGGAATATACAGGGTGTCCCCCAAAAATGTTTCTGAATGATTATAAAGTCAGTGTTTATTAACATACAGTTCATTTTCAAAATTTAAAAGAATCTACAAAAATGAATAATTTTTTTGTTAATGCCTATTTTCAAACTAATGACCATTCTGGTCCAGGCACTGCTGATAATTTGAAGCAATGGAATTGCAAATATCAAGAATCATTTCATTCAGTATTTTTGCGCCCTCAATTTGTCCACTGTTACCAATTTTATACCATATACTTTATCTTTTATGTATCCCCATTTTAAAAATTCTAAGTGGCACTTTAGTGTAAATTTTCTTTGTTCAAAGCTTAGTCTGGCTTCACCATTATTTCAAGTCAATTAAACCTGAAATGGAGTGAAAATTAAGTGAGTTATCAGTTGCTAAAGTGTGTAGACATTTTTTGGGACACCTATATGTGTATATATGTGTATGTTACATGTTTATAAAATTGTTCATCTCATTCCTTTATGTTTAGTGTCTTTGCTTTTACTGTTTCTTCCTCCTGGAATGCTATTTGCCTCTCTCCTCCACCTGTCAAAACTCTGCTCATATTTCAAAGCCCAGTAAAAATGCCTCCTTTTCTAAGAAGCCTTTCCAGATCTTACAAATCTATTTCCCATGGGTTCCCATAGCTCCCTATTTACATAGTTTGTAACCTGGGCTTCCCAGGTACGTAGACTTAGTATAATAACAGAGCAATCACAACCAGCTTTTCTCCAGTCCTCCCTACCTGCACTTGCAGGAACTTCTCCACCCAACTCCTTTTGCCTCAGGAAAGCAATTTTATAACCTTGATCCTAACCTCTTTGTACTTTCCCAATCCTGTACTTTTCCTTCAGAGTGCTTACTCACTGAAATAATCATTTATGCAAGAAGGAGTTAATATATCTGTTTGCCTCCAGCAGACCATAAGCCATTTGGGACAGGGGCCAATGTCTGACTGGTTGGTCATTGTATCTCCAGGGTCTAGTCCAGTGCCCCACATGGGTGATGCCCAGTAAATGGTGGGGTCGTAAATGAACACAGCCTCCCTGGGTTGCCTCAGGTTATTCACCTGCAGTTAGCCCTGCCCCACCCTCTCATTCCTCCCCACTCCTACCCACCTCTCTCCCCTCCCTGTTCTGCTACCTTTTATATTAACTGTCACTGTGAGGGCAATATTGCCGACCCCTGCCCTTGCCAAAGACAAGCCTTTCAAGGGAGCTCCTGTCTTCTGAAGCCGCGAGGATGCCATTGATGACCACAAGAGCAGATCCATGTGGTCCTCCCATGCATCTTTTTTTGATGCAACTTCTGGCTGGACTGTCCAGCTTCTTAAAACCATGGCCTGTGCCAAGTCTGTATGGGTTCCAACGATAACCCCAGTGGGAGATGAAACGTCCCCACCAAGGAACAATGTGACCTTGGGCACTGGATTCCCCCCAGACACGTTATCGATGGAAAAATTTTGTCCCCTCAGGCCTTACCGTTAAGACTCAGAGGAGTGGCTGAAGGCCATCTTGTGCCCAACCTGTCTCATTGCTCTGACTTGGAAGGGCTGAATTTGCAGCCACCTACTGCATCCCTACTCTATCTCCCCAGATGACTATTTCTTCCCGAAAGGTCTCTCGATCCATTGGACATACAGATTGCCACAGATGTATCCCATGGGACTTCTGGACACTCTGTGACAAACCCTCTCTGAGGGCATTTTCCAGTTCACTGCCACACAACCATAGCCCTGGATCCTCTCAGTATTTTACTGCAACATCATATCCATCTTCCCTAGATTTTAAGTTCCTTTAAGAAACTTTCTGTATCTTATTTGTCTTTGCCTCTCTCTCTCTCTCTCTCTCTCTCTCTCTCTCTCTCTCTCTCTCTCTCCCCTCTCTCTCCTCTCTCTCCTCTCTCTCTCTCTCCCCTTTGCCACAATCTCCTCCCCCAGCACCTAGCCCAGGTCTTGCACATATTAGTTGCTTAGTAAATATTTGTTGCATGGATTGGTGAGTCAACACCTGAGCAGTTATCAAGGTTAGAACAGGCTCAGCCGAGTCCGCATGAAATCTCGGAGGAGAAGGTGAGGGTGGCCAGCAAAGGGGCACTCGCGGAGATGAGATGCCTCTCCGGCCTGGCAGTCCTGTCTATGTCGGAATGTTTCTCTCCTTCCTCTTGTTCCCCACGATGAAACGGGAGGAAGGAAGCTATAGATCTGTGCCTTACAGGGCTCCGGGAAAATCAATACTTTCTGTTTACAAATTATTTTCGTTCCATTTATGTATAGGTCTTGCAAAGAGAAAAGGAAGTAAAGAGAAGACAAATAACCTGAGATGTATGGCTGGGGAGAGGTCGACGTGAATTAACCAGACCCGTTGGCCAGATTTCTGGACGAGCTGACATCCGTTCATTTTCCCAACATCAGGTAACAAGGCTTTTATGTACCCATCCATTTCCCGTTAGGTCGAATATTTTTTAAAAATACATTTGTCTAGCACGGTAGCTATTTTTCAGAGTTCTACGTTTGCGTGCACAGTTGTTCTGTTCTAGTAGACAGTTTACCACCATTATGCAATGAGTCTTTCACTTCTTCAGAAACACACAGTCTATTTTTACAGTTTCCCCTCTCTGTGGTGAACGTTAAAGTCCCAGGAGAAGCGTGCAGAGAAAGTACCGATTTATGTACTAGCCACGCTCCCACTCAGGGCTTCATGGTTTGCTTCCTTCTTCATAGTTTTGCAGGTGACGTCGGTGGTGGGAACTTATTTAACTTAATCTAAGTTTCCTCATTAGAACAACATCTTTGGCTCATTAACGTGGGCATTCTTTATAGCTGAAGGCTTGGATTTCTGTACAGTATATACAAAATAAATGTATCCTCTCCACCCCTCATTTTCTTTTGAATGTTGAAATTAAACTCCCCCCACTGGCTGAAGCATTTGCCCTCGATTGAAATACTTTTAATGCCAGATTCAGAAGCAAGCCTTCTTCTGAAAAATGGACAAACAGTAAGTCTTTGACATCAAGTGTTTTTGAATTACTGTGCTGTGTTTCTTAAACCTTGAGAAATGGAAGACCTGAAATTTTAAAATGTCACTATTTTTAATGAAATCTGGCTCCTGATTGACTGAGGGTGCTTACACTTTGGTGTATGCCTTATGGTTCCTCTGTGAAAGAAAAGTGCTGGATTCCAAGGTAGGTGTGATCTGACATACAGTCTCCAGCACAGTAAAGTGCTTTCTCCTGCTGGGTTGGAAATAGGACATATGTATTGGAAGCAAGGCCCTCATTTTTCACAGAACCCCATAGTACCTTCTCAGTGTCATGAGCCAATCCACCAAAGGAAGAAGGTTAGAGGAAAGATAGGTTATCCTTGAGATTCAGGTTTATTGCTCGTGGTTTCAACTATTTGGGTGTGTCGCCGTTTCCACTTATGCAACATGCTGGCAATTCGTTGTGCATTTTCCTGACCCTCTAACCCTCGGTGTGGAAGAGGAGGTTGCATTCCAGAATTTGTCTTATGAGGTCCACACAACTGGGCTCACTTTGCACTTGCCCCTCCCTTTTAAGCCTCTGTACTCTTTTTCTTTCTCAGAATTTCATGATCTAGCCCAGTGGTGACTAATCTATATATATAAAAGGCTAAGCCCTAGCTGGTTTGGCTCAGTGGATAGAGCATTGGCCTGTGGACTGAAGAGTTCGATTCCTGTCAAGGGCATATGCTCGGGTTGCGGGCTCAATCCCTGGTGGGGGCCGTGCAGGAGGCAGCCAATCAATGATTCTCTTTCATCATTGATCTTTCTCTCTCTCTCTCCCTCTCCCTTCCTCTCTGAAATCAATGGAAATATATATAAAAAAAAAGCTAAGTGTCTGTCCGATCGGGTCCCTATGATGCACACTGACCACCAGGGGGCAGATGCTCAATGTAGGAGCGGCCATGACGCTCACTGGCCATTTAAAAATAAACGGCACCACAGACCTGGCGCTGACAAACCAACACTCGGCTTCCCCCAAGTGGGACAAAGGCCCCGCAACACCCCACCAAATCACAGCCAATGCTGCCAAGACCCCATGGCGCAAAATGTGGCCCACAGCCCAGCCCAGCCCAGAAACGGTTTCTGTGGGCGCCAGGTAATGACGTCATCTAGCAATGCCCAGCTTCCTCTCCCTAGCATCTAGCCTCCTTGGAGTTTCTTCAGCCCAGGAACACAACTTGCTTTATAGCCAGGTGCAAACATTTTACAGTTGAACCAAATGTCCATGAAGCGTTTTCCCATGCCTCATCTCATTTGATCCTCACAAAAGTCCTGGAATAGATACATAGGAGACTCAGTAGAATCCTATTTCCTTTTCATTAGCCGGAAAACAGATTTAGAAAGTTTAGAAACTTGACCCGACTGAAAAGAAGAAAGAAATGGTGGACCTTGAAAATGATTTCAGGTTTTCTCACTGTGCAGAATATAGTCAAACACTGCTGCAGTTAAATATTTTACCCTTTGTTCTCCCTGCGTGATCTAATACAATAATAATCTGCTTCATATTGATATTTACTGCTGTGTTGCTGACAATTACCTGAAAGAGAAGTTGGGGTGCTTCACTGGGCTTGAAAAAGTTTACCTAAATCAAAAGCAGGTCTATTTAAGCAAATTTATTCTATATATAGAAAAGGCTAAGTTGACTCACGCATGCGTGATACATATAAAGCTCTTGCTGGTGCCAATCGCACGCGTGTTTCGATCTGTCATTGTCGATCATGAATTCACTTGACACTTCTATTATAGAGAAATGGCAAATAGTGATCTTAAAACATTTCTTCTAATTAATTTCCTTTCAATGTGCACAAATCCGTGCACCAGGATACTAGTAAAAATATAATATGTTAAAAACCTTCAAGACTGATAGGTTTTCTGAAAGGAAATGTCTAAAGAGCCTTATGCTAGCCAGAAAAGTGATCAAGTCCCGGGGCATGCCATCTAAACCACCAGCCGCAGGCAAGATGGCCAAGGCCGTCCTGGGGCTGAGGGGCCTCATTTAGGTAATGTGTTTGGAGAAGAAAGATGTAAGTTATTTGGAAATAATTTGCATTGGCTATAGATAAAGGAGATGGGAGAAGGTGAGGTTGGGTGAGCTCTGGAATAGGTGTGTAGTTCATAAGGAAGAAGTATTTACTGCTTTGGGATTGGTTGTAGCCAGTGGTCCCCAAAGTTCATGCATAAGCAAGATATGGCGGCGTCTGTCAGCCATATCTCTCTAGATAAGAGCTGAAATAGCCACTTGGATATTGATTCACAGTTTCCACATACAGTCAAGAATGTGAGCGGTCTTGTTAGTTAGAGCCCTTGGCTCTGTTAACTGATTAACCTCGCTTGTCTCTCTCCTACTCTGTGGCCCACTGTAACCTAATTGACGACGTCTCAGAATTTATCTTTTGTCAAATGTGTGCCACATAGGTCATTTGACATTTTCTAGTAACCATCTTAAAAACAGTAATAGGAAACAGGTGAAATTAATTTTAATAATATATAACATTTAATAATATATCCAAAAGATTATCATTTCAACATGTAATCAACATATACATTTGAATGAATTTTCCATTCTCTTTTTTACACAAGTTTTGGAAATCCAGTGTGTATTTTACCATTATGGCACATCTCGATTCAGACATTTCAGGGGTGGGACAACTGCGGGTGGCTAGTGGTACCTTATTGGACAGCATAGATATAGAATATTTCCATCCTTGCAGAGGTTCTATTTGACAGGGCATATCTAGCCCATTCATGAGGATTTTTATCTAGAAATTTGCTCTCTGAAGAAGGCATCACCTGTCATCTTCACTTTCTAAAGAGCCGTAGGCAGTATCTTTCTAGTCAGCAGAATAACAAGAAAGCCCATTTTTTACTATTTGGACCTGCTTTTCCTCAGGGATCAAACTATACTATCTATACTATCGTCCCCTAAAAGCAAAGAAAAGCAGTCAAATGCTCTCCCCTGCCTGATGCAGCCTCAATGTTACTCCCTCAGGAAACTTCTCATTGGTGTAAAAGTGAATTTACAGGTCATTCCTGAAAGCTTCCAAGTCTCATTTTAAAGAGGTCCATCTTTCATCCACCTTCAAAAGTGCTCAAAGAAGCAGTGTGCTTATAAGTGTTTTATACTTCACTCTGAGAATGAAGTCCTGACTTGTAGCATTTGCCAGCTTCTGTGGTGTAAATACTCCCACTATGGTCAATGCTTTCAAGCTACCAAGGTGACGTCCCTGAGCACTGAGGTGGGCAGAGGTGCCCACAATATAGTAGGATATGTTGCCAACACATCACTAGAGAGTAGGGAAGTATATGCGCCCCTCTCCATCTTTAGGAACCTATAGAACATCCTTCACATACAAAGCAAAAATGTCCCAAGGGCTCCGTGTATTGGGTAAAAGGGATTTTAAGCATAGTTGAATTTAGTAAGGAGGCTCACAAGTTAGCTTAACAAAATATATAGCACAGTATATATTTATCATGCTTATATTCCATGTCTATACTAGTACTCTTAACAGTACAGATCTAATCAGTTTACTCTGTTTAAGTGTGGCTGTGAAAAATGAGATAAATCAGACAGAGAAGGACAACTACTGTATGATACCATTTATATGAGGAATCTAAAAAAACAGAGAATGAAGTGGTGGCTACCAGGGGGTGGGGTGGGTCAAGGATAACTTGGAATGAGGAGTAACTAAGCCATAGAGCTCTACTGCACAGTACAATGAAGAGATAATAATACTGTATTATAGTTATGTAATATGATAAATACCACCACATCAGCAATCATTTCACAGTAGATAACTGTACCTAACACTAACACATTGTCAGATTTGTTCAATTTTTAAAAAGGTAGTTGAAAGTAAGATCGGCTTTCATTAGCACTTTTTTATTCTGGTCAGATGACAACTCTACTATCCATTGTTCCATAAAAAGAAACATTAAATACATAAATAGCTTGAGAATTCATCTGAATTTCTCACTGATCCATTCTTCCAGAAAAAAAAAGTGTGAGCTTTGTGGGGCTGAAATAAGTGGTGTGAAGGCAAGATAGTTAATCTTAAATGTGAGACTATAAATCAGAGTCCTGACTACCTCTGACAAGCCATGAGATCATGGGAAAACCTTTAAAACTACATAGGGCCTCATTTTCCTCATCTATAAATTAGGGGTTGGACTAACTCAATGTTTTCCAAAATTTACTCATTCTTATATATAACTCTTAATATTTTACTCATTTTTTAAAATCCTCACCTGAGGATACCTTTTATTGATTTTAGAGAGAGGAAGGGAGGGAGAGAGAGACTTCTATCCAAACAAGAAACATTGATTGGTTGCCTCCAGGGATTGAACCTACAACCTAATTATGTGCCCTGACTGGGAATCAAACCTGCATCCTTTTGGTGCGAAGGACAATGCTCCAACCACTGCGCCACCCAGCCAGGGCTATCTTTGTCATTTTTATATGCCACCTGCACTGTTATTTTCTCAATATTTTTCTTTAATCAACTCATCTCCTTTTACTTAAGTACTGTGCCTTTTCTTAAGTAAGACATTTATGAAATCAAGCTCTAATATGCCATGTGTTTTTTTAGATACACAGTGATATACAAACATAAACATAAATTTAACCACTGTGTGTGTACTTCCTAAAATTGTTTACTGCATGGGGCTAGCATCCTACAGATGAGGTGATCTCTCTGGGTCCACAGAGTTAGTGGTTTGAAAGCTGTCATACATAATGTCAGCCAGTTTGGTGCTTACTGTGGAAATTCAGGATTGATTCACATTGCAGTGACACTTGTCAATCAAGGAGATGAGTGAAACTAGTGGATCATCAAGCCATACTGCTGTCCAGGTCTCTCATTACAGATAGACATGGTTTGAGACTTCTGTGCTTAAATGTATTTGCTCCTATACCAATATAACTTTCTTGCTCCATTAAGCAGCAGAAAAATCCGATCAAAAATTTAAATGAACGCATTTTGCATATAATATTTTGTCTCTTATTATTAAGCTCCTTAAATAGGTTGAAATCTGCATATAAATCACTTATATTTGCCTAGTTGTCTCTGTGGGGGTTGCAGTGATGGTGCAGTAAATATCATGTGAAATGTTAAGTGATTGCTGGGCATGAGAGAACTATGAAATTATTTTTATTAAAACAATAGGAATTAGAAAGCAGGACTTCCTTTAGAGTTGATGTAGCTTAAATAATTTCAACCAGATGAACCGTTGTCAACAATTTGCATTTAAAATATAATTAATTACGTTAGTCTGCCTGCTGTTATACTAGGAAATTAAGATACCATACATGTTTGTAATAGGAAATTTCTCAATTGTCTTTTTGAATCCACCACGAAGCTGCACATTTATTTCCACAGGAGGAAAGAAAAACATACTATGCTGCTAACGTAATACCAGTCTTTTTTAGGATTAAGAATCAGTGGATGGTTTGTGGGATTAGTGATTTCTATTCTCAAATGAAAACCAGATGGGCCAAGCTGACAGCATAAACAGTTGAAGAAAAAAATTGGCAGAAAAAGCCACATTTGATTATTACATTTGTTTTTACACATTCTCTTATTTGGGATGGAAAGTTGGTTTGTATTGGGTTATGATTTAACCCAATAAAAGTTCAGACTCTATTTCACATGTGAATTATTAGGTAACAGTATGACAATCAAGTAGTTCTTTTATTAAAAATAGAAAATTCTTGGCCACAAAAAAATTTTTAGGAAATGTTTATTTAATTGTTCACTTAAATGTACAATAATCAGTTTATGTATATGCTTATACTAAAACATAACATAAACAAATGTAATGTAGACCCTCTATTGTAAATGTATTAGCAATACCTATCTAATTACTAACCATGCATTTTAGCAATATTCTATGTTTTAGCATAAATACAAGGAACTCATTTTAAACTAGAGAGTAGAAGCAGTTGTTAATTGCCGGGAGCCGGTCCATCCTTGCTGTTTCAAAGGACCTGGCATATATGGCATACTGTTCTTCATATGTTTGCTCACCTTCTAGGCACTATGTGTTTTAACCAAGGTCTCTGAGAAAGGTTGTTTCCCCAGGTAGGGATTTTCTCCTGAAGTTAGGGAGGGAATAAAACCTCTTAACTAAGTGCCAGGTGGGTAATTAATCACTTTAACTACGAACAATCATGCTTAAGCTACATAATCCTTACTCCCTGGAATGGAGATAAGAAACACCCTAACCTTTGAAATAGAGATTGATAGGATTGGAATCAACTGGTATAAATACAGATGTAAGAAGACAGACGGAGAGAGACAGAAATTGGCACAGAACCTACACAGAACGTTCTCTAGAGACAGAAGAACTTCGCTGGAGAGAACATGGCAAAAGATCCTGGACAGAAACTGGCCTCAGAACCTAGAGACAGAACCTAGCGAGAGAACATGGCAAAAGATCCTGGACTGAACCTGACTACAGAAATTGGCAAGAGAACCTGACTAGAACCTGGTGACTGAATCTGGCTGGAGAACCTGGACAGAACCTGGCTGGAGAACCTAGCGAGGGAACATGGCTACAGAACCTGGCTGGAGAACCTAGCGAGGGAACTTGGCTACAGAACCTGGCTGGAGAACCTGGAGAACCTGTCTGGAGAACCTAGCAAGACAACATGGACACAGAACCTGGCTGGAGATCCAAACCAGAACTTCACTGGAGATCCTGACCAGAACTTGGCTAGAGATCCTGGCTAGGCTGCTGATCAACTGAACGCTGTCTCCGTGTCATTCCTTCTTCGCCAACTCCGTCCACACCTTTGGGGACCCCTGGACCCGCTGAGGTTGGACCCCGGCACGGAAGGCCTAGTGTTCATGCGGCCAGTAGCTAATCCGACTCCGTCCACACCTTTGGGGACCCCTGGACCCGCTGGGGTTGGACCCCAGCATCTGGCGCCCGAACAGGGACCCCTAGGTAAGCCCCACTCTCGGGATGGATAGGACTCCACCGTAGGAAGAGGGTGGATAGTCTTCGCCGACTCCGTCCACACCTTTGGGAACCCCTGGAACAGGATTCCCCTAGGTAAGCCCTCCCCATTGAGAACCCCACACTTGGGACGGATAGGACTCCACCAGGGTACTGCAGACCCCCCTATAGAGGATAAGTAGGGTAAGAAGGTGGATAGTACAGAACTTAGATTGAGAAGATGTCCCATACTGAGTCCAAAGAAAGATGACTCTGTATTGATCTTTAGATTAAGAAGATGTGCCATACTGAGTCTAAAGAAAAAAGACTCTGTATTGATCTTTTAACATATATGCTTGCTAGTAGAGGAATTAAGGTTACTCCCAGTCAGACAGAACGTTTTATACAAGAAATATGTCCATGCTTTTCTGAGGAAGGAAAGGTAAATGTAATGGCATGGGAGAAGGTAGGCCCAAGGAGCCTTATCCTTAACCCCACTGCAGCCTTTCCACCCTGGGAAAGTGCAGGATTGGCAAGCTCTCCCTGGGGTGATAGATCAGGACTCAGGTAATAGCGGAAAGCGTCAATCCTACTCTTAAAATGGATACAAGAGAGCATTTGGGGTTTTTTTCTTTTTAATGCCTGCTTTTAAAAAATAAAAAAGGGGGAATTTGCCGGGAGCCAGTCCATCCTTGCTGTTTCAAAGGACCTGGCATATATGGCATACTGTTCTTCATATGTTTGCCCACCTTCTAGGCACTATGTGTTTTAACCAAGGTCTCTGAGAAAGGTTGTTTCCCCAGGTAGGGATTTTCCCCTGAAGTTAGGGAGGGAATAAAACCTCTTAACTAAGTGCCAGGTGGGTAATTAATCACTTTAACTACGAACAATCATGCTTAAGCTACATAATCCTTACCCCCTGGAATGGAGATAAGAAACGCCCTAACCTTTGAAATAGAGATTGATAGGATTGGAATCAACTGGTATAAATACAGATGTAAGAAGACAGACGGAGAGAGACAGAAATTGGCACAGAACCTACACAGAACGTTCTCTAGAGACAGAAGAACTTCGCTGGAGAGAACATGGCAAAAGATCCTGGACAGAAACTGGCCTCAGAACCTAGAGACAGAACCTAGCGAGAGAACATGGCAAAAGATCCTGGACTGAACCTGACTACAGAAATTGGCAAGAGAACCTTACTAGAACCTGGTGACTGAACCTGGCTGGAGAACCTGGACAGAGCCTGGCTAGAGATCCTGGCTAGGCTGCTGATCAACTGAACGCAGTCTCCGTGTCATTCCTTCTTCTCCGACTCCGTCCACACCTTTGGGGACCCCTGGACCCGCTGGGGTTGGACCCCAGCAGTTAATCACTCAATATTTTAGAGAACATGATACTGAAAACATAATGCATAGCTTGCCATTTAACCTGGGCAATTTGTCTAGAATCTCAGATGCACTGGCTCCTACATTCACCCACATTCCGTGACAGCTTACCACGGGTTGAATCCCATCATTATCCCCACTTTTCAAAGGTGACGGAGACTCTGAGGGGCTAAGGTCATTGTCTAGGTTTGCCCAGCCAGCATGTGGCAGAGCGGGGCTTGTACATAGACACTCCAGTGGTGTGGTGCTTTGAGTTCCTGCTGGGTGCCAACCCCTGGGCTGAGTGCTGGGCACTCGCGATGAGTAAGGCATGGATGCTGACCTTAGGAAGGTTATGCAGCCCTTCACGTAGAACTTCTGAACTGGAGAGTTGGAAAACACCATGGAGGTGCCTGGCCAAACTCCCTTTTATCATAGATAGGAAAATAGTGGCCTTGCCCTAGCCGGTGGTCAGAGACCTGGAATCAAACCTGCAACCCTTTGCTGCAAGAGATGATGCTCCAGCCAACTGAGCCACACTGGGCAAGGGCAAGGATCATATTTCTTTTTTCTAAAAATCTTTCTTTCATATTCTCAGTAGAGCATATGGTACTAAAAAAAAAATAAAATCTCAGTTTTTGTTTGTCTGAAAGTGTTTTCATTTTGGAGGAATACTTTTTCTGGGCATAGAATTCTAGATTGGCAGCTCTTTAAGCACTTGGAAGACATAAGTCCACCATCTTGTGGATTCCATTGTTTGTTTTTGTTGAAAAGTCAGATGTAAATCTTATAGAGTATTGCTTCTTTGAAGCTAATATGCTATTTTTATTCTGGATGCTTTAAGATTAAAACTTTGACTTTTTTTTTACTTACCTTTATTGATGAGAGAGAGAGAGAGAGAGAGAGAGAGAGAGAGAGAGAGAGAGAACGAGAGAACGAGCACCATAGCTGGTTTGTCTCAGTGTATAGAGCATCGACCTGTGGACCGAAGGGTTCAATTCTGATCAAGAGCATGTACCTCAGTTGCAGGCTCCCAGGCCCTGGTCAGGGTGCGTGCAAGAAGCAACCAATCGATGTGTTTCTCTCACATTGATATTTCTCTCTGTGTTTCCCTCTCTCTTCCACTCTCTCTAAAAAATTCAATGGAAAATATCCTCAGGTGAGGATTTTAAAAAGAGAGAGAGAAACAGAGAAAAACATTAATTTGTTGCTTCACACTTACTCATGCATTCATAGGTTGATTGTTTTATGTGCCCTGACCGAGTATTAAACCCACAACCTTGGCACACTGGGACAATTCTCTAACCACTGAACAATATGACCAGGGCTACATCTTTGTCTTTGATTTTTAGTTGCTTTACTATTAAGCATATGCATATATATGCATTATGCTTGGGTGTTTGTAGCACTTTTTGAACCTATGAGACCACTAACATATCTTTTACCTTCTCATTCTCACAGCCACACCCTACTCCAAATACCAGGCTTACCTCTCTTGGATTTTCTCTTATTCATATACTGATCATTCAGATTATCTCTGCTTTTATATTTATACTAGAGGCCCAGTGTACGAAATTAGTGCTGGTGTGTGTGTGTGTGTGTGTGTGTGTGTCCCTCAGCCCAGCCTGCACCCTCTCCAACCTGGGAACCCTCGAGGGATGTCCAACTGCCCATTTAGACCCGATCCCACTGGGCAGTCAGACATTCCTCTCAAAATCCAGGACAGCTGGCTCCCAACCACTCGCCTGCCTCCCTGCCTGATTGCCCCTAACCACTACCCTGCCAGCCTGATCGATGCCTAACTACTCCCCTGCAAGCCTGATTGCCCCTAACTGCCCTCCCCTGCCATCCTGGTCACCCCTAACTGCCCTCCCCTGCAGGGCTGGTTCCCCCCCCCAACTGTCCTCCCCTGTAGGCCTGGTTGCCCCCAACTGCCCTCCTCTGCCAGTTTGGTCATCCCTAACTGCCTTCCCCTCCAGGCCTGATTACCCCCAACTGTCCTCCCTTGCAGGCCTGGTCCCTCCCAACTACCATCCCCTGCTGGCCATCTTTGACCACATGGGGGCAGCCATCTTGTGTGTTGGAGTTATGGTTAATTTGCATATTACTCTTTTATTAGATAGGATAATATCTTCAGAGTTTTTGAAATATGTGTGTTTTAATATTCTCTCTAGGTTTTCTAATTTTTCTCATAAGGAACATTAGTATAAAACACCTCATTAGTCACTGCTAGAAGTTTTGATTAATCTATTTAAAAATTTTACCTACAATTGAATATCCACATGTGTTCTAACTGACCACAAACTTGTTTGCAGTTTTCCAGCTTCAGAGAAACACATAGTAGATGGCCTGCTAGGGAGAAAAGTAAAGACCATCATGAACTGATTTGAAACAAACTTTAAGAATTTTATTTTTTTTAAGTTAGTATAATGCTCTAGATGGTTATAAAGTGTAATACAATCATGAGTGTGCAGGTAGAAGCCATTGGAGCTTGTGTGGGGTAAAAAGAGTGAGGTTAGGATTTAGACAGGTTACCCACTTGGAAATCGAGAACCCCTGAAGTGACTCTAGGACCTGGGATGGAGAGGGAGACTGAATTTTATTTTATGAATATGGAGATCAATAGGAATTATATTGATTATGTCACAAACTTCTCTATTTATGAAGTGCCTCTACTATGCTAGTCTCTGTACCAGTAAATGACAGACATGAGGAGTGGTAAGAGGCCACATAGTTGGATGGCATGAGGTTCAAAGAGGAAGAGAAGACCACGTGAAGTTAGAGAAGTGATGAATTGAAAAGCTTAGAGAATGCCAAGCCCTTCTGGCCCTCACCCACCTCCACCTCCACCTGCACCTCCCTGCCCCACCACACATCTGTCTTGTGAAAATAAACAACTTCTGCTCGAGATTCCTATAAAGAACACCCATGTCCTCAAAAGAGAGCAGATTTTAGTGATAATTAGGAAGTGGAGGGAATATTTTGTGACATGATGGATTATGTTAGAAAATTTGCTTAGCATTTAGCAGAGGTTCCAAAGGATGACATGGAGGGCTTGGGAGAGAGACGAGTGCCCAAAAAAACACTCCTGTGCCATTTGAAGAGTGTGATGATGAAGTTACGGCTGAGATATTCCAGCAATCAATATTGAGGCCAGTGATGTTTATTCATGACAGTGTGAGAGTAAATTGAAAAATGGTTGCTGACAACACGGCATCCTTCAGATAACTTAGTGCCAAAGAGATCTACAGATGGCTCTAACCAAATTAGGAAATGAGTAACATCATAACAAGGCATAGGTTTTATAAGTTATGTACATGGATAAGAATAACTTGGAGTATAATGATTTACTAGTTTGACTTAAATGCTATAAAAATAACCCCTTAAAGAAAAAGATGCATATTAGCATTTGACTTTATATAGTGTGCCGCTATGGTATTACATGACATATAAAGGGGAGAGCAAAAGTAGGCTAATAATAATAACAATAATAAATGCAATAATTAATGCATAATAATATAAGAATGAACTCTGTGTTTTGTGTACTCACAACTGTAAACCTACTTTTACCCCACCTCTGTGTATTGAAGGCAAGTAACAGACCAAGCTAAAAAGAGGAGCAACAGTATTAAAATCATTCTGAATTCTACTGGACACATGGGTGACATTTCCATCTTTAGAAAGGAACAAATAGGAAAACCAAGAAAGGACAAGACAAAAAAGAGACTATGAGGACATTGAGAGTAAAGGTTTTGAAAAGCTGTTGTTAAAAGAAAATATAGTCTTAGAGCAAGAAGCACATCTGGAAAAAGCGATCACTTGTTAGGAAGTTGCTAGTGCATGGAATCCTACTCATGTGGACATACTCAGGCTTGAGACCATCATTTTGCTTTGGAGAAGCCAAGGGCTAACCTGACAAATGTGCCTCATGGATGCAGAAAAGTATAAAGTGTAAGTCATTGTGACATTTCCCCCCTGTTTTTGTGTACAGTCACATGGGTCATTTTTATGGTAATAAGTTCATGGTTGAGAGTGGACACAGGGATGGCATATAAAGCCTTTTGCAATAACATTTTACAACCAGCATATTCTTTGACTTTTTTTTAGACCAGGCTTTAATCTTTTCTTCCTAGGAATCTGTCCCACCCACCCTCCCCTCCCTCCCCCCACACGTTATCTTTAAGTAATAAAACCCTTTTTCTAACTAGTATGCACGGCTTATAATGACTTAAATGAAACATTTAGGTCATTTGGAGCACAAAACTATTTTGTGATTCAAATCATTACAAACTATTTCCCATTAAGATGATGCACAAGCTGAACTGGAGTTAATGAACCTACATTCTTGCAGGATAATTCAAACTTTAAGGGTGATATTAACTTAAACGAAATAAGAGAGGGAAGAAAAATCAGGTTCATTGTACACCAGAGATCATGATCTTTATCCTCTCAGTTCATAAAAGCTTATCTGTAGCTCAGTTACTCTCAGTCCATTATGAGAGTGGTTGTAGAGCACATATATGTTTATAATTAAGTACCCCTCTGTGGCTATAAAAGGGCTGCATGTGCTTCCGCAAGGAGTACATGTGGAACTTGATTCATAAGCTTGTGTGAGAGAGTGGGTATCTTTAACCTTTATGGAATGCTGCATGAAACTGTGTGGCATATCCCCACGTCCTGTGCAAAGCAAGGGTCTGAGCACTATATAGCCCATGGCCAAATCCACCCCATAGCTGATTTTGTAAAGTTTTACTGGAGCACAGTCACACCTATGCATTTATGTATTGTCTGTGGCTACCTGAGCCCTGTAACAGCAGAGCTGAGTAGTTGCAGCAGAAATTGGATGGTCCAAAAAGCCTAAAATATTTACTGTCTGGCTCTTTAAAGAAAAGGTTTACCAACTCCCGACATAAAGAAAAACCTTTTTTCTACACCTGTTGACCATATACAGAATTGCAAAGTGAGTAAAACCTACATTAAATTAATCAACTGTTATTTCAGAGCACAGTATTTACATTATCTGCAGCGAAAAGGTCCTAGGTTGCCTTGGACCTACTTAGGAAAGTGTCTTCTTCAAAAGCCTAGACTTGGCATTTTAAACTCTTCTGCTGTCAAAAATTAAATTAATTAATTGACACAATAGCTACTAGTTTTTTAAACCCCCCTGAAACACAATGTCTCGTGTTCCCCTCCTGACTCTCTGTGGCAGCTGTTAACTATCAAATACTATTTCTAGAACTGTGCTGACATCAGTCGACGATCATACACAAAGCTGTTTGGCAGGCCATACACTGTGTGAGTTGAGGTTGTTAAAATGAAACAGCTCCGTTAAAATTAACTCTATTCACATCACAGAGAAAAAATATCTAAGTTTGCCAAATCAAATCTTTCCTATATCAGTGGGGAAGAGCCATTTCCCAACCTCTAAAAAAGGTAATTCAGGCACAGGAGGGGGAAAAAAGAACCCTCGGAAATTAAAATGATAAAACAAAAATTTGCTTGACAGCAAAAGTACTTCCAAATGTATGAAATTGAATCCAAATCTGAGCCTGCAACAAATTTAACTGACAAGAAAGTCTGCATAATGGACTTGGTTTTATTATTAATGCTAATATGGGTACATTTTTGTTCTATTGTGCTGATGGCAAGAAGATAAATGGCCACCGAAGGCACTAAAATATCTCCACTCTGTTGAAACACTGATTGGAGTTAGAATGCAAACACTTATTCTTCACTTGTGAGAAAAAAAAATTTTTTTAAAGGAAGTGCTACCGTAGAGGCCATTTCAGAATCAGGTATAGCTTTGAAATAGAATTTCTTAAAATAACGAAGTGCAATATTTAAAAAGCCGTTACTTTTAGAAATTTAAACTCATGTAGCTATAATTTTATCAAAATGATAAATATATTCCTGACATGATTTTTAATGAGAACTTCTTGAAAATGAATAATTAGCCTCACATAGTGGTTGAAGTTTACATTCAGGGCACCCAAGTTAAATGGTGTAAATGCTTTTCTCTGTCAGCTCACCTCTCCCTGGAAATCAATATTTAAAGTCCTCTCATCCTCTGAACCCAAGTCTCCTTAGCGGTCAAGCGGCGGCCAGACAGGGACTGTGAGAGACTGGGTCTGTGCCAAAGACATCTGGTCATTTTCAGGTTCGGGAGACAAGGACGGAGGATCCACAGTTGTTTGCAGGCGGGAGAGCCAAGGGTCTGGAAGCCAGGGAGTTCAAGCCAAAGCCAGAGTGTGTCGAGCCAGTAAATCAGTTAATCTGAGAAGGAGCAATTGGGTTTTGGAGATCAAGACGAGCAGAAGGTCAGAAACTCTGGGAGGTTAGTAACAGCGAGGAAATAGAATAGGAATGTCAGCCCTTAAGCTACCATCTATTTGTGTTTGCTTTCACGAGTCTTGTTTATACTCCTCCACGGTTGCATGCAGAGTAGTGGTTACCGCTACTTTGGAGTGAAACTATGATGGATAAACCTGGATCCTGGCTACAGCCGGCCTGTAATTACAAGGAAGCTGTTGCAGACCTCGTGCTGTCGAGATTATTTAAATAGCAATGACGCCTGTGCTGTAAGCCTGTGCTAATTGGTCCAAATTCTCCCACCACTTGCCTTCTCTATTTATTAATTTATTTAACCTTTTTCTACTTTCTAGATGAGCTCTGTCTGTGGTAGACAGAATTTTAAGATGGCCCCCAAGTTTCCTAAAATCCCCTCCCCTTGAGTATGGACGGACTGGTGAGTAGAATAGGGTATCACTCCTTCTATTACAGTGGTTCTCAACCTTCCTAATGCCGCGACCCTTTAATACAGTTCCTCATGGTGTGGTGACCCCCAACCATAAAATTATTTTCGTTGCTACTTCATAACTGTAATTCTGCTACTGTTATGAATCGTCATGTAAATATCTGATATTCAGGATGTATTTTCATTGTTACAAATTGAACATAATTAAAGCATAGTGATTAATCACAAAAACAATATGTAATTATATATGTGTTTTCCGATGGTCTTAAATGACCCTTCTGAAAGGGTCGTTCAACCCCCAAAGGGGTCGTGACCCACAGGTTGAGAACCGGTGTTCTATTAGGTTAGGCATCAGTGTACTGAGTTAGTCAAAAGGGTAATTATCCTGGGTGGGCCTGACCTAATCAGGCAACCCTTTGAAAGAAGGTGAAGCATCAGAGAGATTATAACCTGAGGAATTCCAGGAAAAAAACAACAGCAGCGAGCCATTTTGTGAGAGGAAGGGGACACGTGGCAAGGACCTCAAGGTGGCTTCTAGGAGCTGTGAACACTCCCTTGGCCATACAGATACAACAAAATTCTGCTACCAATCGTGAGCTTGAACAAATACCCCAAGCTTCAGCAGAGACCCCAGCTCGTACCTTGATGTCAGCCTGGGGAGACCCTGAGCAGGCGACCCAACTAAGTGTGCATGGGCTCCTGATCAACGAAGCTATGAAATAACGTTTGTCTTGTGTTAACCACCAAGTTTGTGGTAACTTCTTCTGTAGTAATAAGAAACAAATACACTGTGCAACTTCCCATCACAATGGAAACGTCCTATATTCAAGTGGCCAATATGGTAGCCACTAACCACACGGGGCAGTTGAGCACTAGCCACATGAGGCTCGTGCAACTGAGGAACTGAATTTTTATTTTATTTTATTTTATTTTATTTTTTATTTTATGTTAACGAATTTAAACTTGAATAGCCATATGTGGCTAATGGCTACCCTATTGAACAGTGCATTTCTAGATTAATAATAAGGAAGACAACAATCCTTTGATTTTAGTGTTCTTGATTACAAATAGCTCTTCCTCTGAGTTTCATTTTTGAAATTTAATCTGAAACAGATTCTCTATGAAGACCATATGAGAAGCCATGCATGATCTAGCACCAGCTTATTCCCTTCTCCAAACGGCAGGCAGGGCTTCTTGTATCAAGTTCTTTCTCCGCGGAGGGCTTCCCTCTATCCAGACACTCTTCCCTTCGTTCTTCATCTGTGTAACACTGACTTAATATTTGGGTCTCAGTCCAGATGTCACTATCTTAGAGAATTCCCTGATGCCCTGCATCCATCAGCTATTGCTGTGTAACAAACCATGCCAAAATTCAGTGGCTCCAGAAATCATTTTTTACTGTAGTTCATGCACCGATGGGTCATCTGAGTCATCTGATATAAACTGGTCTCACACTTGTGAGCTGGAGGCTCTGCTTTAAACTGGTATTGACTAGGTCAGCAGTCGCCAACCTTTTGGACTTCATGGACCACCAGTGGTCCGCGGACCACACGGTTGGTGACCGCTGGACTAGAGCACATCAGCAGGGTCAGGTCACTCTTCCTCCTGGGGCCAGGAGGCTAGGCTGGGCACATTCATCTCATGGCACTGGCAGAAGTAAAACAGGCAAGTATACGTCACAGGGACTGGAGGCATAGGCTCAAGACTGATACGACATCACTTTGCCTCGTTCTATCGGTCAGACTGTCACCAGGCCAAAGCCGGAGTTTAAGGGTGAGAAGTGTATTCTGCTCCTTTTGTGGGAGGAACTGCAACAGTCCTATGGCAAAGGGCTTAGATACAGGAAGGGTGAAGAATTGGGGTCAGTGATGGGAATCTTTCATATTTTTTTCATTTAAACTGGATCCTTCATTCTTAATATCTCATAGGAAAGATTTTTCTTTCAAGGCACTTGTATTTGGTAATTGTACATTTATTTATGAGAGTATTTGTTTACTGACAGCCTCCTCCATAATGCTGAGTAAGCTCAATGAGTTCAGAAAATCACATTTATATTATTCACTTCTGTGTCACCAGAAACTATGACACTCAATTATTTATTGAATAAATGAATAAACAAAATATCTAAAGAACATTTTAAAAGGTAAATATGTTCTGATAAGCAGGATCTGAGAATAGATAAAGTTTGAGCAAAATTTGGTAGCTATTATCAGAGCATGAGGAGACATCATTTAACAAGCTGATTTATGAATGTCAAGGGAAGTAATTGAAAAATAGGACAGTGTGTATGTGTGTGTCTGTATATATAAAGGCAAGGAAGTTGGAAGGAAAGAAGGAAGGAAGGGAGGGAGGGAGGGAGGGAAGGAGGGAGGAAGGAAGAATTGACAGGTATTAGCAGTCACAGACCAGGTATAGCTATCCTTGGAACTATAATACAAAAATCCTACAATAGTCAATGAGTAATCAATCAACCAAAATGTGCCTCACCTAGGAACCAATAATAGAATGATAGAGGCTGTACGTATTGTCTGGTTTGCATGTGAAGATGCTGCTTTTCAATTGTGCAGGTGTCTCTCCAGAGGCAGCTTAGGACAAATAGTTCTAAGACCCATAAATTCTACTTTGTACTTACAACCGTATCAGATGTTCTAATAGAATCTATTTTTCCCCTTCACCCCTTGGTCCAGGCAGAATCACTAAAATTTATAAAATCCCTCCATCCCTTATTACCATACTCAAGTATTTTTTAATTGATTTTAGAGAGAGGAAGGGAGAGAGAAACATTGATGTGACAAAGAAACATCAACTGGCTGCCTCTTATGTGCGCCCCGACTGAGGATCGAACCCACCACCTTTCAGTGTACAGGACAACACTCCAACCAACGGAGCCACACCAGCCAGGGCAGTTATTTGGTTATTTGGGAATACTCAGCAATGTTCTCAGCAGTGTTACTTGAGAGTTATTCTGTTTTTTGGGGGGGAAATTCATAAAAGGCATATGGAAAGGATCACTGAAATATAGCTGCCCTTGCTTCGATGCTGCGTTGCTGGGATGAATATGGAACCATCTCTGATTTTCACTGAACCATACAGAATTTCAAACACAACACAAATTTTGTTTGAAGTTCATCTAGACAGTCTTAGGTTCCAGTAAAGATTTCATATATTTCTTCATTTTACTTGCATGCATAGTGTAAACATGTTCTTTTTTCATCAGAATCACAAATAGCTACAGGGTGTTAATGACATTGCTTTCTTTGCTGCAAGCAGCATCTTGAACTCTGAATCATGGCCAACAATCTAATCATAGTGATGCGAGCCAGTAGGTGCAGGGTTTCTAACTGCCGTAAAGACAGTGTCTTTTGAAAGTTGTACATTTGCATATGGTGTAAGAAAGTGATCTGGTTTCATTCGTTCCCATGGAGCTGTCCAGTTTTCCCAACACCATTATTTGAAGAGACCGTCTTTACCCCACTATATATTCTTGCCTCCTTCATCATAGATTAATTGATCCTATAGGCATGAGTTTATTTCTGGGCTCTCTATTCTGTTCCATTGATCTGTATGTCTGTTTTTATGCCAGTGCCATGCTGTTTTGATTAGTATCGTCTTGTAGTATAGTTTGATATCAGGTAGCGTGATACCTCCAACTTTGTTCTTCTTTCTCAAGATTGCCTTGGCTATTCAGAGTCTTTTCTGGTTCCATATAAATTTTAGGATTATTTGTTCTAGTTCTGTGAAAAATGCCCTTGGTATTTTGGTAGGGATTACTTTAGGTAGTATGGCCATTTAATGATGTTAGTAGGTGTATAAAAATGCAAAATGCAACTGATTTCTGAATATTTCTGCTACTCTACTAAATTCATTTATTAGTTCTAATAGTGCTATTTTGGTAGAATCTTCAGGATTCTCTCTATATATTATCATGTCAACTGCAAATAATGACAGTTTTACTTCTTCCTTCCTGGTTCGGATTTGCTATTTATAACATGTGAAAGCATGCAGAAATACTTATTGAGCACCTACTATCTTATGCTGGAAACACTAAGATGGATGACCCGACCCCCTCTTCATAGGGTGCATAATCTAGTGTGTGAGGCATATGTGTGTAAACAAATGACTCCAAAGAATGTGTACAAAGTCGATGGGCACGTGCAAGATGAACTGATTCACTTTACCTGGAGAGCACTCTGAGAGGGAGGTGATGCTTAGGCTTAGGATGAGTGGGAATTTGACAAGTGGGTAAAAGGCAAACAAGGCAGGAGACAAAAATCTGAGAGATGTCAGGGTCCAAACCACCTCTGGTCAGAGCACATACAAAATCTGAAAGATGTCAGGGTCCAAACCATCTCTGGTCAGAGCACATACAAAATCTGAGAGATGTCAGGGTCCAAACCACCTCTGGTCAGAGCACATACAAAATCTGAGAGATGTCAGGGTCCAAACCATCTCTGGTCAGAGCACATACAAAATCTGAGAGATGTCAGGGTCCAAACCATCTCTGATCAGAGCACATACAAAATCTGAGAGATGTCAGGGGTCGTTACACGAAGTCTGGGCTCTCCACTCTAGGACAGAGGTTCTCCAAGTGTGGTCCCCAGACCAGCACCAGTGACCTTACCTGGAAACTTGTTAGAAATGCAGATCCTTGGCCCCCACCTCAGAGTTCCTGAGACAGAAACTCTGGGATTGGAGCTCCATCATTCGTGCTTTAACGAGACCTTCAAGTGGACCTGACCCATGCTCCCGTGTGAGAACCACTGCTCTTGGCGATTAGGGGCCATGAATATGTTAGTGGCTGGATCAGCTCTAGACTTGCCAAAAGGTATCCCTGGCCAGGATGTAGAGGGTACGTTAGAACTGGGACAGGAAGTAAAGGTGAGTGGAGACCGTGAGACCAGTTAGGAAGCTGTGGAGAGCATCAGTGGCAGCCGTGATACATAATTGGGGATCCAGAGAGAGGACCTTGCATTTGCTCAGATTAAAATGCAGAGACCTTTAAGGCAGAGACCTTAAAGACCAGGTCATTGAGAGGCCTCACACTCCATTAATGAATAGTAGCAGAGGAGTCTTGCGGCCACGGAAGAATTATTCCAAGGAGCTTGTAAACCCAGGTACCCACCTACACTAAATCAGTCATGGAGCGCACACACAGGGCTGCTACTGTTCCCAAGAATACAGTTGTTTATGAGTAATAATATGCACCTTCATTTAAAATAAATTCCAAATTCTTAGAGACTTTGTCATTATGTATGTTTTACATCCATGTTTTATACTAAAGTATGGCTACCATTCTATAAGGGATCTGGGGATTTTAGAAATATTGTAGGGAGTCCCCATACTCATAAGAGTTCCCAACCCTAGATATGGGTCCCGAATGCCACTTGGTTATAAGTATCGGTAATAAAGACTTGATGCAGCATTTGATGTTCACACAGAGATGGACATTTTAATGTGTTGGTTCTTTGATATTTCTTTTTCTTTGTGGGGTTGAGTTTGTAAACTCGGCACTCAAAAGATTGCTTCATTCCTCTTACTGCTTTGTAGATGATTAGGGTACCTACTGCAACCTAAGTGACGATTCTTACATTCGAACTTCACAGTCTGAAAACCCACGCCTCCCAAAGGTATGATTAGCGGAGAGATTAATTTGTTTTATGATCTAATTGTAACTTCTTTTTACAAAGAAGAAATCTCTTTATTAAAACAGATAGCACACATTAAAGAGCAACAAAGATAGCCCCACAGAGTCAATTACTAAAAATTATATAACTAACTATATTTGCTACATTTCTCACCCATTCTTAACTCCTCTCAATCATTGCTAATCTTTGTTTTATTCTGAAAGCTTTATACAACATTTCTTTTTTAGTCATGGGAGTCTTTATGCTTCCAGTCAAAGCCTCTGGCTGGCCCTGGCTGGGTAGCTCCATTGTTCCAAGGTTGCGGGTTCGATCTCTAGCCAAGCCACATACAGGAAGCAACCAATGAATGCATAAATAAGTGGAACAAGTCTCTCTCTCTCACTCTCTCTCTCTCTTCCTCCCTCCCTCCCTCTTCCTCTCTCTCTCTCTCTCTCTCTCTCTCTCTCTCTCTCTCGTCTTTAAAAATCAATAAATTAAAAAATATATTTAAAAAAGAAAGCCTCTGGCTGCTCTGTAGCTTTTCCCAAAGTTCCTGACTCCAGAATTACTAGGTGCAATCTGCTTGGATGCCGAACCATTGTAAACAAGGCTCGGGTTTTCTCTTCCTCCAAGTGACCCTGAGGAACCCCCCAGGAGGCCTGAGGTGCAGGCTGGGAGAGGGAAGGTGGCATGGCAGACGTGGGAGCCCAGGGAAGAGTTGATGCTGAAGTTTGACTCCAAAGGCAGTCTTCTGGCAGAATTCTCTCTCGTTATGGGACAGTCTTTTCAATTAATGCCTTCAGCTGATTTGACGCGACCCATCCACATTACGAAGAGTAATCTGCTTTACTCAAAGTCTACTGATTTAAATATGAATCTTGTCTGCAAAATATCTTCACAGAAATAGCTAAAATAATGTTTCACCAAACATCTGGTTATGGTGGCCTACCCAAGTTGACACATACTATTAACCATCATAATGTTCTTTCTTAATAGGGAAAAAAGCCTGTCCTTCCTTCCACCCACTCCTTTTCTTCCTTCTTTCACTCCTTTTTCTTTCCACAAATATTTCCTGAGAGCCCTCTAGATTCCCAATCCTAGAAGCCTACTGATGAAGTTGAGCTGTCTCCTTGGTAACCATCTCTAACCCGAATGGAATACAAAGTGCTTTCAGAAGCAGACTATCTTCTTTAAAGGGATCATATATCCCTTTCCAATTTTAAACCCTAACTTATAAGAACACAATTTTGCTATCTCTTTTAAACAGAAAAATAACTGTCTTTAAAAAGAGATTAATGACTGACACCATTGTTTAGCTGGTGGGTGTACTAATTTAGATGCTTCTGATTTAAAATGTCATGATTTGGTCAGAGATCGGCTCAGAGATTATTCTTGTATCATAGGGTTTGGCATGGAAATGAATGGTTTAAAAATATTTCTGAAGGAAACATTAAACCCACTTTAGATAAAACACTGTTTTCAAAGTGATTGAATATTTAATTAATGAATTATGTAAGTTACACTATACTTAAAAACAGATTTATTAAAGCAGGTCCAAAGATGTCTTATTTTTGAAAACAAACTGGAAAAAAAACTTTGTAAATCTACTTTGAATTAGTATATTGCTCACAAACTCGTTTATCAAGGGGGTTGCTTTTCTAGAAATGGGACTGCTACTCAAACCAGTACTGGAGGAGACTGTTGAAGCTCCGACCCTATGCAGTGTGTGCCCAGCATTGCCCATTGCCCTGCGGCCAACCCCATGTGTGTTCTTTTCAAATCCCTTGGAAGGGACAAGCCCCCCTCTGTGGTTTCTCCCCACCCCGGGCTTTGGTGATGTTCATGATGCCCTCTGTAGCATCAGAGGTTTCCCACCAAAATCCAGTCACCTTTTGATCTTCCTATGTTTCCTTGACTATTTCCAGGAAGGTGCCTCAGGTTATTATAAAACTGACATTTAAGATCCCTCATGATACTGTTCCTTTGAAATCAGGTCCAGTCTTACCACATGTACACATTTGCCAGTCTTTAATGGGTCAAAACTATTAACCAGAACCAAAAATAAGTGTGGAAAAGAGAGGTCATCACAAACCAAACTCCACTTTACAAAACCCATTTAAGTAGCACAGCTAAAAGCTGATTGGTTGAGAGGAGAGTAGCCCCGTGAACAAGAGACATTGGGGCACCAACCCTGGTGCAGTCAGAAATCTGCATATAACTTTTGACTCCCCCAAAACTTAACTAATAGCCAACTGTTGACTAGAAGCCTTACTGATAACATAGTTGATTAACACATATTTTGGGTATATATTATATACTGTATTCTTACAATGAAGTAAATTAGAGAAAACAAAATGTTAGGAAGAGAAAATACATTTAAATATCTATTGAAAAAAATCTGCACATAAGTGGACCCTGGAGCTCAAACCCATATAGTTCAAAGGTCAACTTTGTATATGCTTTATAGTCCAGTCATGCTCATTGGACAGGAGCACACAGCACAGCCTATCACGTCCTCTCCTTGGAGCATGAAGAAAACAGACACTGCAGTAGCCTCTGATGGATTGCATATGGAAATACATATCTTCTCTTTAAAAGTATGAATATGAAATTTCAGAGATAAGCAGCTTTATAACAAATTCGTGTTGTGTGGGGCAGTACTAAATGTAGCATACATGTATTTGAAAAATTATTTTAAGTTAAAATATAACATCTTTAATGCAGACTTTTTATGATTTTAGACCTACGGTGCTCCCTGTGCCAAATTTGGCCAATAATTATAAAATTAGGCAATGCTTGTTTTTGAACAAGAACAACTGGACCACTTGTGCTGAATTTTCTCATCTTATGGGGGTATGTTTGTCATGCTGTTATTGTATACTTAGTAATTCCTAGGGACTCATGGCATGGCCACCTGCTTCTATAAATAAAGTTTTGTCGTAACATAGCATACTCATTCTCCTTGGTTTTGGCTGTTTCTGTGATATAAAAACAGAATAGAACAGTTGTGCCAGAGAACATTTCACTCTCAAAACCTCTAATATGGACTATGTTCGTAGAGAAAAGTTTGTGACCCCCTGCTGTAGGCACTAAAATTTCTGTCCTTTTGACAGAGGGGATTTTATGGACTCCAAGGATGAAATAATATAGACCAGTGGTCTCTAACCAACCAGTGGTCCATGGTCCGTAAGGTCCGAAAGGTTGCGACGACGTCTGGTATAGACTACTTCCCTCTCTTTCTGTGAATCTTCAAAAAGAAACTATCCCATCATCCATATTGAATGTGCCAAGGAAAGAATTGCCCAGAGCAATGCTGTTCTCTATCATTATGCTCCCACTTAGGCAATTTTAAATTTTCTAGTAGCCACACTAAAAAGGTAAAAAGAAACAGGTGAAATTAATTTTAGGAATATAATTTTATTTTACCCAATATATTCAAAGTTGTGTCATTTCAGCATGTAATCAATAAACAAACATTAGTAATGGCCTATTTTTCATTTCATGTTGTTCTTAGCCTTCATAATCCAGTATACGTTTTATACTTTCAGCACACCTGTGTCCGCCGCATTTCAAGTGCTGTTAGCCGCGCAGCGGTAGTGGCTACTGTAGGACAGTGCAGGCCTGTAAGCAAGGAAAAGCAGATGGCCGTTACGTTCTTTTCGTTTTCATTTGTTTATTCAGCTTTCCTTCAACTTTAAAAACTACTTAAGTCTTACAAAGGTGAAGACAGATCCTGTTCTGAAAGACTTTAATTTTTACTTAAATATGTATATGCTTATGTAGTTATTTTTCACTTTTCTGAGTATCAAAAGTTGCAATGATGGTGGCCATTAGGAAAACCCTGCTAGATTTCTGGAGGGACTGTCACCTACCAGAGCGTAACAGGAGCATGACCAGGACTATTAAAGAAGACAGGAAGAGATTTCTATCTCAAAACACCTTGTACATGCTTATTTTTTTCTTTTAAACCAGAAAAAAAGGCAGCAGCCACTAGCTGATAGTTCTCCTAGGATGGCCCAAGTACGGAGGCTCCAATCTAAACTCAGGAGCCCCACATTCCTGGATATTTAAATATAGTTGTGGGCCATATAAAGACGTTTTCGTCAACAAGTGACTGCGTATATGACAGTGGTATACCATAGAGCCTAGCTGTGTAACAGGCTATACCATTTGGTTTCTGGAAATACACTCTATGATGTTCTCGTAACGACGAAATCTCCTAATGATGCATTTCTCAGAAGATATCCCTATCACTAAGCGGCAGATGACTGTATAACATTTCTTCTTCTCTTTCTTTCCTCCTCTGATTTCTTCTAAAGAGCTATCTCCCTTCCATTTCATTTCAATCAAATGTACCTTCAAGTATATGGAGTTATGTAGATAATTAGTGACTATGCTTTGAATCATGATGTGTTCTGTTGATCAGTTTTGTCAGTCTTTCCCCTTTCTTATAGTCTGGTTGAAAAATGGCTCTCTTTGATTTATGTTTTTTAAAACTGTTCAGAAAAGAGAGACTCTGGCTCTATCAGGAGCTGGGTTAAGAAATGGAGAAAGCTTTCATTGAAACATACATTTTGTTTTTTGTATTTGTGTGTGGCATTAAAAGTATATTTGTGTTAAATTCCTTAGTCATCTTAAGTTATGTCCATATTTTATATAATCCACCCGCCAAGTGGCCAAGAAACACCATCCTCTTCAAATAAAGACACAAAATACTTGCATATCCAGGCAGGCATTGGATAGAGGTGGCTGGTGTTTCTAATAGACAGTGAGCCCAGGGCCAGAGAGAGAAGTTGAGCATGAACCAGGCCTCTCTTGGCTTACTGCAGGCAAAAAGCAGGAGTCGGATGGTGATTTTTCTGGCATGCATATTTCCATTACCTCTCTCTTGCCCATGAAGGATATCATTAATCAACGACTACATTCCTTCCTGCTGAGCACACATGTGAGCTCAGAAACTTTCTAAATGTAACACTCCAGGAAGGCACTGTCGAATGATAGGAGTTGGCATAAAGAGAAGACCTGCTTACCATTGCTGGTACACAAAGTGGGGTTTAGCATTGGAGACAGTTATTAAAAGATAAGAAGCTGCTCATATTCTACCATAAAATATCCCTTATGGCCACCTAAAGATAGCATTAAGAAGTTCTGCAGGGTGGGGGGGCGAGGGGGTGGGGTGGTAAAGAAGATGTTTTGTTCTGGGGCAGGTAAACAATGGGCAGCATTAAAACCAAATGAAGGCCATTCAGTCATTTACAAAATTTTTTTGTTTGTTTTTGTTTTGCTAATCCTCACCCGAGGATATTTTTTCCATTGATTTTTGGAGACAGTGGAAGGGAGGGAGGGAGGGAGGGAGAAAGAGAGAGAGAAGCATCCATGTAAGAGAGACACATTGATTAGTTGCCTCCGGCACATACCCTGACCAGGGCCAGGGATTGAACCTGCAACCCAGGTACATATCCGTGGCCTGGAATCGAACCATAACCCTTCGATGTGCGGCCGACACTCTAATGACAGAGCAACACCAACCAGGGCACACAGTTTTTTACATTAAATATTGAACAATTAGCAAGAAGATAAACATCTGAGCTTTTAGGAGTTTTCTTCCCATGTTCCTGTTCTAAATATTTTACCAGATTTTCAAATTTCTTACTATACTTGAAACTACAGAATTTTTAAATAATGGAATCTATTCTGAATAAAGTCATCTCTTCCCCCCATCCTCTCCATTCAAGAGCACTTGATGTCTCATGAATAAGTTTGACAAATCTATTTATACACCAATTTGTTCTCTGTATATGTAACCCTTCTAGTCATGGTGCTTATTGCTATTGCTTTGTTTTGCTTGGTTCTTGTTTTTTAATTACAAAGGACATCTAAATTAATATTGGCCCTGCTACTATGAAGTTCATTTTACTGTTTATTGACTTTTCAGTGTTATGAGCAAAACAACATTTATTTTCCTATCAACTGAGCTATTCATATAATGTGATTCACTTTAGGTCTTCTTTCCTAGAGTATATTGCTCCACCTTTTAAAAAATCTTTTATTGTTGGGCTTTTTTGTTCTCTTATTTTTAAACAAAGAATCCATTCTGCAAAGAAGACAGAATACAGTATTAGCTGCCATTCTTATTCCTTTTAAAGGAAACAATGCCTTTTTACAGCAGTAACTCATCTACCCAGAGGTCATTTTTCTAATAATGTCAGTCATAGAGAACACAGCTCAGAGAAAAAGGCCTCGGAGAAGTTGAAATGAATGCCACAGATCTCATTCATTTTATTTTCACCTTCTTACTCTGTCATTCAGCAACTGTCTTTTCCCGTTTTACACATAGTCGTCACAAACCTGGTTACCCAGTTTCTTGGCCCATAGAAGATGAGAAACAGCTAGTTAGAAGGAGATCAGGGGCATCTAGAAATCAACGTGATGGCTGGTGACAAAGGAGAAGACAGAAAAGGAACCAGACTCAAGGATTCAAAACTTACAGCAACCAGGAGCCCTTATACGTTTGTCAGGCAGCCCTCCGTTCTGTAGTCATCTCCACGACACTGGAAATCACGTTCCTAACTCTGTCCTTGAGTTGTTGAGTCTGTTTCGTGATCAATATTTTCTGTTTAAGAAGAGGTGGGTGTGTGATTTACTTCAGGAGACTCCCGGATGGTGGAGGTAATGTGATAAAAAGGAAAGAGGACAGACTGGAACAAAAAAGATGCCTTGGCTTCCTGCCCTTTTCTACTTCCTGTGGAACCCGACATCTCTTAGTCTCATTTTCTTTGTCTATAAAATAGAGGAAATAATCAAGGAGATAATACTGATAAAGTACCTGCCTGAATAAAGGTGGATGCTGGAATCCCCCCATCTAAAGTCTCAAGTCTAAAGGCAGAAATAGAGAGAAAATAACAGAATCAAATGGAAAGGGTGTGACGAAGGAAAGGTAAGATCAAATGGTGGTGGTGGTGAGGGCGGGGGGTGAGTTAAGCTATGGGAAGATTTTTAAAATATATTTTATTGTTTTTTTACAGAGAGGAAGGGAGAAGGATAGAGAGTTAGAAACATCGATGAGAGAGAAACATGGATCAGCTGCCTCCTGCACACCCCCTACTAGGGATATGCCCGCAACCAAGGTACATGCCCTTGACCGGAATCGACCCTGGGACCCTTCAGTCCTCAGGCCGATGCTCTATCCACTGAGCCAAACTGGTTAGAGCAAGATTTTTAAAGGCCACAGTACACAAGAGAAGGAAGCGGGGCTCCTCCAACCTACCTGTGGATGGGGAGGGAACTACTAAGGACACTAGCTAGCCTGGGAAATGTTTTAAAACAATAGTTTAATTGAGGTCTGTGCATGGTGTGGAGACACTGGGTGCCTGCATTGGACTCTGCATTTAAGTTGGGAAAAGGGAGTTCAGGAAGCATTTCACCTCATTTCTCTTTCCTGAGTATTATTTTAAAATATATATGTTTTTAAATTTTCTTTTTTTGAGAGCAGTTTAAAGTTCACAGCAAAATGGAGAGGAAGGTGCAGAGATTTCCCATCTACCCTCTGCCTCCACACCTGCACAGCCTCCCCTATTAGCAACATCCCTACCAGAGCTGTCCACTTGTTGCAGTGGACGGACCTACATCAACACATCATTATCACTCACAGTCCATACTTTACTTTAGGCTTCGTTCTTGGTGCTGTACATTCTTCGGTTTGGACAAGTGTAAAATGAATGACAGGCGTCCATCATTATGTATCCTACGGGGTAGTTTCACTGCCCTAAAAATCCTCTGTGCTCCACCTAGTCTTCCCTCCCCCTCCCCCATCCCCTGGCAACCACTGATCTTTTTACTGCCTTTTCCAGAATGTCATATACTTAGACTCACACAGTATGTAGCCTCTTCAGACTGGCTTCTTTCACTTAGTAATACACATTTAAGTTTCTTCATATCTTTTAGTGGCTCCATAGCTCACTTCTTTTGAGCACTGAATATCCTTTGTCTGCATGTACCACAGTTTATTTTTCCATTTACCCACTGAAGGACATCTTGGTTATTTCCAATTTTGGGTAATTATGAATAAAGCTGCTACAGATATCCATGTGCAGTTTTTTTTCTTTTGTGTGGACATAAGTTTTTAACTCTGTTAGGTAAATACCAAGGAGCGCAATTGCTGGATCGGATGGTAAGAGCATGTTTAGTTTTGTAAGAAACTGCCAAGCTATCTTCTCCAGTGTCTGAACGGTTTTGCATTCTCACCAACAGTGAATGAGAATTCCTGTGGTTACACAGCCTCACCAGCATTTGCCGCTGTCAGTGTTCTAGACTTTGGCCATTCTAATAGGTGTGTAGTGTTATCTCTTTGGCGTTTTAATGTCTATGATGTGATATGATGTGAGCCAGTTAGTGAAATTTTTTTTTAATATTATTTTATTGATTTCAGAGAGGAAGAGAGAGGGAGAGAGAGCTAGAAACATCAATGATGAGAGAGAATCATCGATTGGCTGCCTCCTGCATGCCCCACACTGGGGATCGAGCCTGCAACCTGGGCATGTGCCCTTGACCGGAATCGAACCTGGGACCCTTCAGTTCACAGGCCAAGCAATATCCACTGAGCCAAACCGGCTAGGGCCAGTTTGTGAAATTTTTAAGTGAAATGCAGCTCCTTTCTCCACCCTCAAATCACATAAATTTCTTCACCACGCTATAAGGATGTCTTTTCATTCATGTATTCACTCCGTGTTTAATAAGTGTAATGTGCCTACTACATACCAGGTACTGTGCTATTTGCTTGATATGCAATAGTAGAGTAACTGTAGTTGTTTAAATAACAACAACAACAACAACAACAAAAACAACATAAGGAGTGTTTCCTACTTTACCACTACCAAAATCCTGACAAATATGGAAACTCCCCACTGTAATACTTGGCACGTGTCAAATTTGAGTTGATGTTAAATTGGGTCGTGACAGAGGAAATCAGGGTTGATGTTGAGTTGAATGTTTCCCAGATACAAATCACTAGTTGAACTTAGGAGGATATGAGAAGAGAGGACTTGGTCTTGAGTAGGCAATCAGCAAGCAAAATACTTCTCTTCCACTCATCTGCTATAGGGTTCTACTGGTGTGGCATTAACCCCTGCAAAGACCTCACAGATTGGTGTTCCACCTGCAGGAGAGAAATCCTTTTTACTGAAAGGGTACAACCCCTGGTTTTGACGAGTGGTCCCTTGTTTAGCAACCTAACATTAGAGCCAGTCTTCTACCATACCTTAATAATCTCAATAATGAAAAAAAAAATTCCATCATTTACATTTTCATCAAAGCATTCACCTGAGATCATGTTTGAAAGATGGGTTTATATGTTGTAGTTACTAGAGGAGATGACTTTATTTTCAAATGGTGCTTCCTGCTTTAAAAACTCCATAGACTACCAAAGAAAAGGTACTTGAATTTGGGGCATGAAGAAAGGGGTCAAAGTCATTGGGATGGTTTTCCAAGTGGTTGGTCATAGCTTTGTGCAAGCATAGAAAAAAAGTAGTTAGTCTCACATTATCTTAGAGCATCTATTTTCCTCTTTTTATTGTTTTTGCCTTGGAAAATCTCGGAATTACGATTTCAGAGACCCCGGGGGTTCTCAGGTGATCACCTGCCGCATGTTACTGATCAGGAATTGAAGCCCCAAGAGGTTACCTGATGCTCTGGCTGTCTCTTGTGTTGGTAGGGGAGGGTTTACTGGCCACAGACAGGCTCTGTGGAAGGCACAGCTGTTGCGTCTTTCTCAGAAAAGACTTTCGGGCAGAACAGCTAGAGCACGATATCTGGGCCATCGTAGTAGCTATTGAGAGTTCGTAAACGAGACAGAGGTACTTTTCTCGCAGGGATGGTTGATCCGTCGTTGCCACCTCGTTTTATCGGCAGTACCTAGATTAGCTTTATTTTCCTGCTAAATTTGCTAGGGGTTAACATCCATTTCAACCTTAGCCGCCTTTACTTCACTGGAGGTGGGCCACCGCGAAATGCACAGAGTTGTTCCTTCGAATTTCACGGCTTCCTTCTAGACCACTTTCCTTTAGCAGCAAGACACGCACTCGCTGCTTAGCTAATAGAACTGTACATGCATGTGCGTGCATGTGTGCGCATGGAAAGCCCAGTGGTCTAAGGAATTTTACTGCCCCGTTTAACAACTCAGCAAAGAGGATTTTACATTACAAGCTTTTCTTTCTTCTTCTATATGAGGAAGAAATGATTGGTCTTTTAATTTACAGCCTTCCCTTACAAAGGAGGTTGCATCAGCCACAATAAATTCTGGATAAAAATGTTTCTGTTAAATTCATTTTTCACTGAGCCAACCAGGCTGCCAACAAGCTGCTTCTTTATTTGAATTCATATTGGTTGTGAAATATTTTAAAGCGATATATTGGTGACTTCTTTTCTCTTTTTAACTTGTTTGATCATTTAAAATCCAATATTGCACAGAATGTAATTATCTTGTTCAATAAATATTTGCCATGACTTTGGAGTTAAGTGGTGCTATTTTAGAAGCAGAAGGTAAACAAAAACGGGCTGAACCAAGTAGGGAAATTGAAGATTTTGATGAACCATATGACTATGAAGGCCAATCCTGTCTAGTCCAAAGGCTTCAAATGGCATCCACACGTTAGCGATTTCCAAATCTCTGCCTGAAGCCTCGTCTCTCTCTGGAATGCTGGATGCATGCACCAAAGTGTGTATTTGTGATCTCCACTGGGACGGTAGGCATTTAACGTGGCCAAACAGAATTTTCAGTTCACCCTACTGGCCTCCAACGTAGCTTTGCTTTAATGTTCCCAAATCAGTGGGATGGTTTTACTGTCCACCTACTCGCTTACGCCATAAATCTAGGGGTTGTCTTCAATTTCTCTCTTTCCCCACTAACATCCAGCTATAACTTCAGAAGTTATCCTCAGCCTTTCTACTTTCATTACCCTCATCCAAGCCCTCATCGTCCCTCTCCTGGACCACTACAATTACAGCCCAACTTTTTTTTAACCTTCTCATCTTGCCTCTCTGCAATCTACTTTCCACACAAAAGCTAAAGTGAGCTTTTAAAAGTATGAATCAGACCCTGCTCCTCCCCTGCTGAAACTCTTCAGTGGCATCTTATCACGCTAGGCATACCGCCGAGCTCCTCACCCTGACCTTAACGCTCCAGATGATCTGGTTGCTGTCATGTTCACTGCCTCACTTCCTTCACATTCCCCCATTTCACTCCAGCGATGCGGACCTTCTTCCCTTCCCTTTAACATGCCTGTATTCAGCAGGGGGTTCTCCAGAGAGGATCAATAGTATATTTATATGTGTATCCATAAAGAGATTTAGTATAAGGAATTGGCTCACATGCTTATGGAGGGGGAGAAGTCCCACAGTCTGCCATCCATAAGCTGGAGGCGAGGAGAGCCAATTTGGGGATTGCTGTCTGAATCTGCAGGCCTGAGAACCAGCAGAGCTGATGGTATAAATCCCAGTCTGAGGGCAAGAGAAGACGAATGTCCCAGCTCAATAGGCGAGGCCCTCAATGGATTGGGCGATGCCCACCTACACTGGGGAAGGCAATGTGCATTATTCAATCTACTGACTCAAATGCTAACACCCTCACAGACACACCACCCAGAAATAATGTCTTAACCAAATAGCTGGGCAACCAATATACCATGACCCAGTCAGCTTGACAGAGAAATTTAACCATCACACATGCCATCCTAATTCCTTACCTGGGATCCTTGTAGTCCTCTCTACTTCCTCAAATGCTTTCCCCATCATCACATGGCTGATTCCTTCTTGTCAGTCAGTGATCACCTTG
Source organism: Myotis nattereri (assembly GCF_964212035.1). Taxonomy (NCBI): domain Eukaryota; kingdom Metazoa; phylum Chordata; class Mammalia; order Chiroptera; family Vespertilionidae; genus Myotis; species Myotis nattereri. Next base: position 12,090,992 of record NC_138075.1, read on the forward strand.
AGAGTCACCTTCCCCCGAAGAATCCTTCCCTAGCCATCCAATGTGGAGTAGCCACCAGTTTCATCCACTAATTCTAACTTCTGGATTCAGGTTGAAACCGGAGGAAGGGGAGAACAGTTGAATGATTTCACAGGATCTTTTTAACCTGAGGGCTTTGAACTCCACAGTTCCCATGTAATAGTTGCTGCGTTTTATAGTTGTGCATTTGGGATTCTAGTATGTCTTTGTGTATGTATATGGTTACCTCACATTCTCAAAAAAGTGTGAAATCCGCAAACCTTTAAGAGATTCAGAATGGACCTGGTGGCCCACTCATGAATGTCCCATCTTCCTTTTTATCGAGAAAATTATCATTTACATTTTATAAGGCATCACAGGTCATTTCCCCCTGATGCCCATGCTTGCATCCAAGCAGAGAAAAAGTGCCTGCTTTCACTGTGGGCAACAACAACAACAAAGTTCAATCCTAATCATTCTGCACCAATTATGGGAAGACACGCACCACTACATTTCTGACAGGCTTTTACAATCCGGTTTTATTATTCTGCTCTTACTAAAATGCTAATCCCCTGGGAGGCAAAACTATCTCTGTATGAGTTCTTGAACACAAACAAACATCTTAAAGGAAATGTGAATGAAAAACCACGTTGACATCATTTCAAAGCTCCAGCAGGAGGAGTGACCAGAAGCCCTCCATTGGCATCGAGAAGGGGAGGGATGGGGGAAGTAAGCAGCTTATATAAAGTAGGGTGAGCCGAATTGGAAAGTGGGAAGGTAGGGGGGCACATGTTCCTAAATCCATGAGCCGTGTGACAATAGAGTAATCCACCAGTAAGAGTTGGGACTGGGGCTTTCTAGTGACGTACATTCTGGTGTGGTGGCCCAGCAATAATTTTTGGAGCAATGTTCAAGCATATCCACTCAAGGGCGTTAACATCTCTTTTTTTGACATTAACAAAAGCAAATCCCACCACGTGATCTAGGCTATATGGTGTCCTGCCAATAAAAAAATATAAGCACATCCTGGGGTTTAAACTCATAACTGCCAGAAATGATGAGCTTTTAATTTTTTAATTTTTCTTGGCAACACCAGTAGACCTGCCCTTGGAATTCTATCCTAGAAGTTAAAATACTAGGCTCTATAGCTAATATCAGTCCTTTAGTCAGTGCTTCTAAAGGTCCTCATCTCCACCAAGTTCCCATGAAAAGGAAACATTAACTGAGAGAATGAATTTCGGGCTCTTTTTGTGTTACTCACTGTGTTTCTAACCTCATTTCCCCCTTCCAAAGAGACACCCATGGTGATCGATTCCATTTTTCAGATAGCATGAACCTGGGCATGCAACATAAGAAAGGGTGTCATTTTCATAGTAAAGACACGTTATATGTTTCAGCAGTGTTTGGCTTTTGGACCCAGGAGAGTACCCAGAGCTGCCTGGTTTACCCTCCCTACATTCTACTTCAGCCCTAGGATTGGGCACTGTTCACCTCTCTGAATCTCATAATGAGGATCAGAAACAGGGCTGATCTATTTATCTATCTGTCTGTCTGTCTGTCTGTCTGTCTGTCTGTCTGTCTATCTATCTATCTATCTATCTATCTACATTATCCAGGGAAGCAGAGCACTCATCATGCTCCGTGGAGGAAACTAGACAGCCCTTCCTGTCCTCCTTCCATCCCCTCCCTCAAACTCAGACCACATGTGGCCCAGCTTCCTTGAGGCCTCTTCCTTGGCTCACCCAGCCAATAGAGACCCAGCAATATGCAGATACCCCATTGGGTGACAAAGGTTCCCTAGCCTCTGGGCTGAGGTTGAGGCCCTTTTCTTAGATTCCCTGAAGGACACTCTCAGGACATCATTAGGTAGCACCCTTGTAGGCTGGATTGCACTGTAATGTAACTTCCTTTTCCTTCTCCATCCATCTTCCCCAGTGGATTAGGAACTCCTTGAGGGGACATATTTGTCTTCTTCGCTGGAGCTGAGTTGGTCCGTGGTTGGCTCTCAATCAATGTTGGTTCAACAAATGAATAATCCTGTATGATCTAAACAAACTGGTTTGAGCAATTACAGGACAGGATTTCAGGAGGAGAAAAGGCATAGGCACAATTTCAGTGACTGGAAAACCAAGGTCAGTAGTGAAGAGTGGCAGAGGAGAAAGATGAATTTAGGCGAGTGAGTGGAGATACATGGGAGAGAAAAGCTGTGAGAGATTATGGGGGTCCTGGGTTGCCCAGAGGGGATGTAAACTGTCTGCTGTGTACTCTGTGGATGATGGGGAGTCACCAAAGCTTGGGGGCCAGAAAGTGCTGGAACTAAAGTGGTGTTTAGGGCCACTAAGCATATGGCCACAACTCAGTAGGAGGCTAGTGGAGGCAGGAAGAGAGTGGAGGCAGGTGGTCGTGTGCAGACCCTGGGAGTAGCAAGGGATTGGCTTAGCTGCGAGTAGAGGCAGGACTTGCTGAGATCTCATAACTCTATCAAGCATCAGAATTGTCCAGGGTCCTGACCCTCCGAGAAGGCTGTTCTTTTTCTAGCTCCCATCTGCTTGGAGGCCCAGGTCTGATGGGCTTTTCTCCCTTGGCTACCCAAGCAGCACATGTCATTTGGTCTGAGAATAACTGGGAAGCAGTGTGGAGTTCACAGGGGGGGTGGGGGGGGGGGCAGTGGCAGAGATCAAGAGAGGGACAGGGTCTGAACCAAGGCAGAGGCTACGGGATGGAGAGAAGGGGCCTAGTTTAAGAACAGTTTCCAAGGCAGAATCTATGGATGCAGAGGGAAGGGCAAATGTTACAGATCATTTTGAGGTTTCTGGGCACTGAGTGTAGGGACACAGAAAGAAGAAGTTTAGAGCAAGGGGATAAGTAATTCCATTTCAGACATATTACATTTGGAGCGACAGCAAAATTTCCAGGTGGAGGAGTCCAGAAGCTTATTGGAGAAAGAGATTTGAAATTCAGGAGGGAGGTGGGTGCTGGTTAATGTTAGTGGTGATCATTCAAAGGCACAGAAATGGATGCCATCACCCAGAGAGAGCATGTGGAAAGAGAAAGAGGCAGTGAGCCCGGCCGGTGTGGCTTAGTGGTTGAGCGTCAACCTATGAGCCAGGGGTCATGGTTCCATTCCCAGTCAGGGCATATGCCTGAGTTGTGGGCTCGATCCCCAGTGTGGGGCATGCAGGAGGCAGCTGATCACTGATGCTCTCTCATCATTGATGCTTCTATCTCTCTCTTCCTCCCCCTTCTTCTCTGAAGTCAATAAAATCAATAAAAATATTTTTTTAAAAAGAAAAAGAGGCAATGATAGAACTCCAGCCTTAGAAGAAGAGGGGTGGGAGGAGGAGCCAGTGGACAGCATCTGGGAAGGACTGGCCAGAAAGGTAGAAGGAAGCAGAGCTCAAGGCCGGCAAGAGTTTCAGAAAATGATAGTAGCAGCCTTACCCAGCGCAGCCAGGGGGAGTAAGCCGTAGGGGACTCATTAGTGTGTCAGTGAGAGTGGTTGCAGTGGGAGCCAGGTTGAGGGAGGTGTAGGAGAACAGAGGTGGAAACCCTGGCCCCATCTTTGCAGCATGTGGAGGATGCTCACCTTCCTCGCTGAGTATCAGTCTCTGGACCACTGAGCTCAAAGGAATTCAACATGAGGCAGGGGGCGATGACTTTCCTTGAGACCTTCTCCTTGATTCTCTCCCATCTACCCTGCTTTCATTTAAGACCCTGAGCATTGGTGTCTGGTCTTGTTCGTGGCTGCTAGCAGTAGTGCAAGTGAAAGCCTTAATGATATTTTTGCAAGAAATTATTCCACTTCCGCTTTTAACATGCTGGGAGAATAATATGAAAACCTCCCTTCCTTGTTTTCATCAACGAAAGGTCATATCTTCTGAATCTCTTAAAGCAGGGGTCCTCAAACTACGGCCTGTGGGCCACATGCAAATACAAATACTGTATTTGTTCCTGTTTTGTTTTTTTACTTCAAAATAAGATATGTGCAGTGCGCACAGGAATTTGTTCATAGTTTTTTTTTAAACTATAGTCCGGCCCTCCAACGGTCTGAGGGACAGTGAACTGGCCCCCTGTTTAAAAAGTTTGAGGACCCCTGTTTTAAAGAATCAGTTCTTGGCTCCTTGAGACAAAATGGTCCGTCTCATGTTGAAAGCTTCTGATCATCAACTCCAATGTCATCAAGAAGAGTCAGTAGATGGATTATAAGTATTCACCACAGGGTGATTCTGTAGAAGAGGGAAGCCTGAATAAAGAACTGAATATCGAAACTGTTTCTTCTCTATTAAAGAAAAAACCAAACCAACAAAAATTGTGTTTTCTCTACCACTATGGAGGTTTGTTTTGGTTTGTTTTACTTTTTGGCCAAAACTGTCATGTATTACATTCTTTAGTTTCATAAAAAGACTCTACCTTGCCTGTGGTATCAGAAACATGTACAGGGAACCCCTCCTTTTCTATGGGGATGCATTCTAAGACCCTCAGTGGATACCTAAAACCTTCAGTGGATACCTGAAACCACAGGGAGTACCAAGCCCTACATATGCTACATTTTTCCCTATGCAAACATACCTTTTCACTGTGGCTTCTCTTGGACATATTTGAATTGCCAGCATCACTCTTGTGCTTTGGGGCCATTATTAAGTAAAGTGAGGGTTATTTGAACGTACCACTCCTGTCAGTCTGATAACTGAGATGGCTACTAAGTGTCTAATGGGTGGGTTTCGTGTACAGGGTGGATACTTTGGGCAAAGGGATGATTCACATCTGAGTGGGTTGGAGCAGGATGGCTCAAGATTTCACGACGCTACTCAGAGCAGTTTGTAATTTAAAATCTATGAATTATTTATTTCTGAAATTTTTCTGTTTAATCTGCTTGGAGCACAGTTGACTGCAAGTAACCATGGGTACATGAGACTGTGGAAAGCAAGACCATGGGTAAGGAGGGAACTACTGTGCAAACGTGTACCTGCAATTACATTTGCTTACATTTCTGATTGATCCACTGAGTACCAGCAGCCAAGGGTAACTCGTTAATCCCCCATGAGAGCTACTGGCTAATTCTGTGACCACAGGCAGCCCTACACCTAAGAGTGTGGTGATGACAAGAGAAGTCCAGAGAGCGTGGGGGATCCATGCCGACTCAGGGCTACTGCTCAGAAAGCAATGGCCGGTTGGTATCCGAGAGGGAGCCTCTGGGGCAGGACCCTGATGTCAGCTGACAGAGGCTGACTCTGGTTGATCTGAGTAGAAAGGGCACTTATGTACAGCATGGGAGTGGCCCACAAGGACTCTCAGGGCGGCTGGAGCACCAGCCACGAGGTGATGCAGCCTGGATCAAGTCCCAAACCAATGCCACAGACCGATCTGGTGATGACCCTGCAATGCTCCCTACACGGCTGCGCCTTGCCCTGGGAGCGCGGCTGCCCCTGTGGCTGCTGAATCTGGTGCTGTCCCCCTCCTTCCTGCCACCAGCTGCAGGGGAGCCTTGGTTATGCCCCTCCACCACCGCTGCCAGGAAGGCTGGGAAGATAGTCTCAGGCTCTCTCTTCCAGTCTTTAATGGGGAAGTGGCTTTGCCTCCTCAGGTTGGGGATTCCCCAGGCACAGGAAGGAGGTCACACCCTTGGCAACCAAAAAGAGTGACAAATGTCATTCTTGTGCTTGAGAACTAGAAATATATCTTCACCTTCCTGATGGACCCAGAACCCAGCACAAGGAGCGGAACATAGCAGGTGCCAGCAAAACTTTCAGTTATGAATGCTCTGGCTACAGACATTCAGGCGTGAGTTACATCTCACAGATTGCTAATAGACTACTAGAGAGCCACCAATTTGAAGACATCGGTAGTCTTTGCTTTTTGTTTGGTTATTGTTGTTGTTAATCCTCATCCGAGTATATTTTTCCCATTGATTTTTAGAGAAAGGGAGGGAGGGAGGGAGGAGGAGGAGGAGGAGAGAGAGAGAGATGTGAAAGAGACACATCAATTGGTTGCCCCCCCACATGTACCCCAACCTGCCCCGGGGATCAAACCTGCAACCTAGATACTTGCCCTTGACCAGGAATTGAACGCGCAACCCTTTGGCGTGCAGGCCAATGTTCTAACCACTGACCAACACACGCCAGGGCTGTCTTTACTTTTTAAAGTTATAGCTGTTTTGCTGAACCTGTTATAATGTGGCCATTTTATACTCATGTTCTTTGATGGGATCTGTGCCAAAGCCATTAACAATACTCAACCTCCGCTCAGTGAAAATCTCCTTCTGCCCCTCCCCTAGTACATCACAGTTTGCATGATATCTATACTAATAAAAGGGTAACATGCTAATTAGACCAGGTTGACCGGCAATCTTCCAGATGTCCGACTTCCTTCTGGACAAAGCCATGGTGGAGGGGGCTGAGGCAGAGGCAGTTGGGGCGATCAGGCTGGCAGGGGAGGGCATTTGGGGACAACCAGGCTGGCAGAGGAGAGCAGTTGGGGGCCAGATCAGGCCGGCAGGGGAGGGTAGTTGGGGGCAATCAGACAGGCAGAGGCAGTTAGGGATGATCAGGCTGGCAGGGGAGAGCAGTTGGGGGGGACATCAGGCCAGCAGGGGAGGGCAGTTGGGGGTGACCAAGCTGGCAGGGGAGGGCAGTTGGGGGTGAGATCAGGCCAGCAGGGGAGGGCAGTTAGGGGCAATCAGGCAGGCAGAGAGGTTAGAGGTGATTAGACAGGCAGGTAGGCAGGTGAGTGGTTAGGAGCCAGTGGTTCCAGATTGCGAGAGGGATGTCCGACTGCTGGTTTACAGGGATTGGGCCTAAACCAGCAGTTAGACATCCCCCAAGGGGTCCCCAATTAGAGAGGGTGCAGGCTGGGCTGAGGGAACCACCCCCCATGCCATGCACAAATTTTGTGCACTGGGCCACTAGTAAGAAATAAGGAAATACAAGTATTTAAATCCTCTCGTCTCTATTAAGTTGGAGAGAGAAAAGATACCCGTGGCATTTCCAGATGAACATCTCAAAACCTGTATTCAGGGCGGCGAGCGGTATAATCCACGGTGTTATTTGACAAGATTGTTCTTGCTAGTTACTGCCCACCAAAACGGAAAGTGAGGAGCTGATGGACTGGCCAGCCATCCATTTCCTGTGAAACAGGGAAAGCACCGGGGGCTTAAATGGTAAGGTTATCAAATCTCTACATCCAGACGGCTACCTGAAAATGACTTCCACACGGGCAACATTTTTTTCCCCTGACAGTAATGTTTGCTGTTTTCATGTACAATATGGTGCCTTGCAGACACTGGAAACTCAATGACTTTTTTTTTTCTTGGAGGCGATAACAACTAGAGATAACATAAACTGCCTCTGATTTGGTAACAAAAACTTGCTACCTTTTTGGACCCTGAGGGGGTATTTTAATATAGTATACTAAGAGTACAGGTGAACTGTTAGACCTACTGTGGAGGCCTTACTGATTTGGATGCATTTTAAGATTATTGCTATTAGATGAGCATTTGTTGCCAAAATGGAATAGAATACTTCCTGCACACCACTCACAGTTATTTGCCATAACACTAATATGGCAAATAACTGTCATCCATTTCTCAAAACCAAGGAATTGACATGGAGACAGCTGTCAACTAAACTGCAGACCTCATTTGGATCCCCCCCCTGCATTTCTTGTCAATGTCTTCAGTCCTAAGGTGAGCTGGAGGGCCCAGCTTGCTATAGTAGAACAATATTAATTCAGAAGGACTGGGATTCGCTGGAGAGATGGCTCAGAAAGACTATAAAATCGTCTTATGTGCCAAACATAAATATGTTTTAAATTTTGGCCCCAAATATTTTGCATGCGTGAGCTGACTTCATCCTCCTCCCAGAAGCCAACGGGGTGAGGGCGGATACTGTCAGATCCCCTTCACAGCTAAGACAGCAGGATTTCGGATTCCAAGCCATGTTTGTAAGACAGCTCGGCCGTGAAGTCGCAGAGCCAGGATGTGGACTGAAACCTCTCTGATCCCCAAGCCCACACCTGTGCCCGGCAGCACTGCAGTGCAGACTGAGGCCCTGTCACAGGTGTGGCACAGGTACCCCCTGTCGGTCAGCGGTGTTGCCCAGTCTGGATGCACTGTGACCCCAGGTGGGAGGTTGACCTGTACAGATGACATGTGACTCAAAGTGAAAATGTGATGTGTGGAATCGTTTTAATCCCTGACGCCTTGACCTTGCAGGCGGGCACCGGAAACCCTCCCTGGCCCCTTCCTTGGGCGGGTGAGTTCGTGCTGCCTGCCAGAGCAGCTGAGAGGAGCAGGGCCCGAATGGCCCCACGTGCCTTTTGCTTTTCTTTCCTGAGTGTTTCGAGGCTTAATTAACGTGTGTAAAGTGATCTGAAATGCAGAACTAAAAGGAGCTGGGGAACTGCACAGTGCCAGCGATGATTACCTGGGGCGAGGCAGCTGAGAAAGGGAGGCCCAGGGAGACAAAGGGGGTCTGGGGAGACACAGGGGCCTTCGGCTCAGCAGCCAGCTGGTTGGCCCTGAGCCAGAGCAGACTGCTTCTGGCAGCTTCTGCCCCACGCTTCCCTCTCAGGGCCTACATTGCAGCTCTGCTCAGGAGTCAGACCTCAGGATAAATAATTCCTCAAGGGCTGAGCCGGAGCCGAGGAAAACGGGTCTGAGGACACACGTGGCAGCCAGTCCTCTAACTGGCTGTGTGGAGAAGGCCCCGAGAGGTCGCCCATCTCCCAGCACTGCCCACACACCACCGTCCCCAAAGTACTGGATTGGGTCAATGAAGGAGCCAATGTGATAAATATCAAAGAGAGGAACGAAGCTAAGCGAGCTTTGTTCATTCCTTTTGACAAGCATGGAGTCATAGCAGTGACTGAGGACTGTCACCTGGGGGAGGCAGTAAATCCCGTGTAAAGTGGTGGGTGAAAGTAATGAAGCCTGGGCCACGTGCTGTTGTTTCACCGTCTCCTGAGTGTGTGCTCCCGAAAGCGCAGGCCTATGGGTTTCACGGAGAAGGTGAAAGCTTGCGACTCCATAGGTTGAAGGCGGGTGGCATTTTATTGCGATGGAAAGCCTACAAGGAAGCAAGTGGAAAAATCTCTCTTTTCATCTAACCTGATACTGCCTGGATCTAGAAAGTTAGCATTGCCGGGTTCTCTCCAACAGAAGGAGGATTTCTGTGCCTCTGTGTATACCCGGTGGCTATGTATACAGCCTAATCTAAACTGTTTACGACAATGGAGGGGAAAAGGTTTATTTGGGTAATCCAGCGTTTATATTAGGCTTTCATCCTGGTTTTATATCCTGCTTGGCCTAATAGGTGGATTGTTAGCCTTCTCCTGAGCCCACAAACCGAGGATGTGGCTGCTGGAAGCCCCCTACAGCTTGGCAACCAGGCTGGAAAAGGGCCCCCTTCCCTGGCTTCAGTTAGAGAATTCCAGAGGACTCGGAGAGGCCTGGCCTGGGGCCAAGGGCCCACTCAGAGCCAATCCTATGGTCAGCGAGAGAGGGTCTTCCCATAAGAAGCCTGCTCCCATTCAACACCAGGGCCATCATGTGAAATGGAAAAATCCCCCAAGGAGAGCCAGGCAGACAGACACCCCCACTCGTGTCTGCTCCAACTGAACAGAAAGGCCAGAGGACACATCCTCCAGTCTGTTCTCTTCTGGACGCTGCACTCTGATGATCCCTCTTGGAGCTGTGTCTGCGCATATACCTTTGGTGCATTTAACGTCATGTGGCACCCAGAGGTCACTGAGGGGTTATCTGAAACTGCAGGTGATGGCTTCCTTCAGGTCTGCATCCGTTCTTGCCTGAACTAAGCCTGTTGCCTCTAATTATCTTCCACATAGGTCCTAGGAGGATCCTTGTAAAACACAGAGCCCTTTCAATCCTCAGATGGTGAATATTTTATGTGTTAACATGACTGGGCCACGGGGTGCCCTGATAATTTGGTCAAACATTATGCTGGTATGTCTGTGATGGTGTTTTGGATGAGATAAACATTTGAATCTGTGGACTGAATAAAGCAGATTGCCCTCTCTAGTGTGGGTGGGCCTCATCTAATCAGTTGAGGGCCTGAATAGGACGAAAAGTTTGAGGGAGAATCATCCTGCCTGACTGCCTTGAGCTGGGACATCAGTTCTCTCCTGCTTCCTGGGTCTTCTTTCTGCTGGCGTCTGAACTGGAACCACAGCATCGGCTCTGGGTCCTCATCTTTCTGACTGCCGATCTTAGAACTTGGCAGCTTCCATAATCAATTGGTTCTATTTCTCTGGAGAACTCCAATTGATACAAACACCTTCTTATTTACTAACTTCATTCATTCAGTTTAAAAAAAAAAGTGAGCACCTGCTAATTTAACAGGCCAGAAACTGTGTTTGGAAATGATCACTGAACAAAACAAGGATTCCTAGCCTGTGGAACTTTTATTCATGTGTGTGGTGTGTGAAGTGGGGGAGAGGGGGAGAGGGAGAGAAAGAATGAATAATTAGTAATGTATTAGAAGGTGATAAGTGCAAGAGAAAAAGGAAAAAATAAATAGAGCAGGATTGGGAGGATCAAGAGAAACTGAGCAGGGGACATTTGAGCAAAGCTTTAAGGGAGATAAAGGGGTTTCCCATGTGGAAAGCAAGATAAAGTTCAAACCTGGTGGACACTGGCCCAGCCTCATCTCCAGCGGGATTCACAGGCACTTCCTCATTTGAAACCTCCGTTTTGGCCACACTGCTCTCCATCCTGCCTCCCATTTTCATCCCTCCAGGCCTTTCCCTATCCTGGGATGTCCCCTCCATGGGGACCTTCTTCTCCCCACTCTTGTTTACATCCTACTCCTACTTGTCCTTGAAGATCAGTTTCATAGCTTCTACCGAGACTGCCCCGCAGGGTGTCTTCTTGAGCCTCTTTTGGCGTCCAGCAGACTTGGATTTGAGCTGTAATTCTACCCCTAAATATCGATGAAATTTGGGTAAGTTCAGTTGTCAAATGGGAATAAAAATAGTGCCTTGCTTATGAGGAACTAGAAATGAGAAAATGCAGGTAAAATGACTCAGTGACTGTTAGCTGCTATGATTCTTGTTCTTCCTCTCCCCCTCCTTCACCCCATGCCCTTTCTCCCCTCTTCCTCTTCTGTCTATGCTCCCAGAGAGCCCAGGGCCAGCCCCTCCCTCACCCCAGGTCATTCTGACTTCCGGTTGAAAGCAGGCTCAAGTCTCCCTTCTCAGGCCTGGGCCTTAGGCCCTGGCCAGCTGCCGTGGCTTCCTCACTCACGTCCCTCTCCCCTGTCCCATCATCCTTGTCCCGGACCACATTCTGGCTTCAGACCCAGGCTTTTTCCTGGTTTCCCAGAGCAGCCTGATTCCTTGCTGGGATGTTTCTTGATATCCTGACTGTTAAACTTCCTGCTTATCTCCCTGTAAAAAAGCTCGGGACCTGCTGGGTCAGGCCTGCCCCTGCTTGGGAAGGGAGGCAACAGGGTTTTTGCAGGCGGGAAACAAAACCACTTCAAATGTTTACCGTAGAAGGAATTTTTAAAAATAGACTTTATTTTTTTGTAAGTTTTATATTTACAGGAAAACCAAGAAGATAGTGCAAGGATTCCCACATCTCTCACAGTTTCCCCTATTATTAACATCTTACTTGTTACTGTGTGATCTTTTGTTACACTCAATAAACCCATATTGATACATTATTACTACGTAAGCTCATCCTAATTCTGAGTTCCTTAGTTTTTAACCTGATATCCTTTTCCTGTGCTAGGATCCCACCCTGCATACCCCAACACATTTAATTGGCATGTCTTCTTTTAAAGCTCCTCTTTGCTGTCACAGTTTCTCAGCATATCCTTGTTTTTGGTGACTTTGATAGTTTTGAGGAGTACTGCTGAGGTATTTTGTAAGATGCTCTTCCACTGGAATTTACTGATATGCACAGAAGGGATTTAATGCAGGGGATTGCTCATATGGGTGATGGAGGATCTGAGATGCAAACGGGAGAAGGTGAAGTTACCCAGAAAGCTTTTCAGCAGGAAGCCTTTAACATCCTAAGCTGGAGTATTAACAGGAAGTGGCAGTGTTACCTAAGCCGGGGGCTGGGGTCACTCAGCTACTTGCAGCCAGTGCTGAAAATGCCATCAAAGTCAAGAGGGCAGGGGAGAATTTCTTTAGCTTTTACTTTCCTCTCACCTCCAGTCGGTCCGTTAAGAGGCTGCTCCTAGCAATACAGAGCAGGGGGCCTGGCTGAGAGTGGCTGTAAAGATGAACTGGCCCAGCACTGGGATCATTGGCATTGAACACACAGCACCTGTGACATGGTTTTATTGCAGCACTTACCCCACTGCTCTGCAATTCAACTGTTTGCCTGCCCATAGGCCCCAAATGATGACTAGTGCTCTGAGGGCGGTATTTTTGTTTTTTTTTATAGCCGTAGCCCTTGCTCATAGTAGGTTTTCAATGTTTGAAATATACACAATCCAATGAATGAATGAGTGGTTTATTTTGACTAGCTCTAGCTTTGAGTAATGCTCAACACCAGCATTTCTTTTCAGCTTCATCACCTCGTACTGGTGCCAAGGTTACTCTGAGCCTGGCATTTGAAAGCCACATGGATGGTGTCACTGTAAAGTAAGTAGGCAGTTTTTGTTTTTAAGATTTTAAAATTGAATTTTAGAGAGAGGAGGGGGGGGAGAGAGAGAGAGAGAGAGAGAGAGAGATTGATGTGAGAGTGCACATTGCTAGGCTGCCTCCTGCATGCTCCATTCCCCCCCCCCCCCTCCGCCCGGACCGGGAATCGAACAGTCAACCTTCTGGTGCCCAGGATGATGCCCAACCAACCATGCCACACCGGCACACCGGCCAGGGCTAGACCAGTTTTCAACAAAGGAATGAAGTCGTGCATCAATCCTCCAAGTGATTCCTAAGGAAGGTCACCCATATCTTCCAGCGATGCTGCCGTGCCTAGCTTCTTCCTTATGAGCTGCACCAAACAATGGGACGACTCATTTTTAAGAATAAAAATGTTTGTCTTTACAGCTAAATGTCACCCATCCCTCACCTGGCTGGCATTTAGGTTGGGACACATCATCAGAGAAGTTACATTTCCTTTCGGCAGAGGGGAGGAGAAGGTGGACTGCCACAAGCAGAAATGGCTGGTGACTTTCCCATGGGTGCAGGAGAGGCGGGAGGTGACACCCCGGTAGTTACCGGGTCTAAGCGGGGACACCCCGGACATCACGAATAGGCCACCAGGTCTCTGAAACGTCTGAGGTTCTAGGGTTTTCCAGGGCCTTTCTAGGAATGGCACCAAGTTCCACTTGAGAAAACCTCACTCCTCTGCATGCAGAGTGGAGTCCATGATGAGTGTCTGATAAAGAGCAGAAAGGTGCCTAGGCGACAGGCGCATTGCTCAGCCCTGGAGTCTGAAGGTTTCTGTCTGCCGGGGTGCCCTGTGACCAGCCGCAGGATAGAAACCTGACCAGCCTGGGCCTCACCTGCCATCTTGATGAGCAGAGACTAAGATATTTTCAACCAGGTAAATTGCAGCCCTAATACAGGTAAAAAAAGGATGACTACAGAAACCTCGCGTTTTTTGTTTTGGAAACTTCATTTTCCACAGTCGTTATGGAGAAATGATAGTTTGGAAGCTAGTGGTGCACTTGAAAAAGCAGGGATCTGTTGGAAATGTGATTTTTGGACAAGTCACTTTACCCTTCGATACCTCCACTTTCTCACTTACAAACTGGGAATTACATGTCTCTCTTATCACAGGGAATGTGATAAAGGTCACATGAGATGTATGTGCAAGTACCGTACTTTGAAGATCGACAAGTGTAACATAGTACGACTAGTCCTTTGCATGGACATAAGGCAGCAGAAAAGATGCTTTTGATGTTTAATTAATACTAAAAATCTTCCATTACATTTATTTAGCTATAATTGGGAAGGAGGAAGGCAAGAGTAATTTCAAAGGGACTTTTTCTGCTCCAAAAATAGGACTCAGAAAACACATATTTGATTTTCCTTTTGGTGTCAAACCACGTACCATTGTTATTAGCAGTTTTACAGAATCGTGACCTTCACCTTTGGAAATATCAAAGGTAGACAAGAAAGCTTGCCCAGTCTTAAAGCCTTTCAAACAGGCTTTTGAAACGAAAGCGCTTTTGTTTTGAATTAAGGGCTAATAGAATTGTTCTCTTAAATGAGCACTTGCGAGTTTAAAAGTTGCCTTTCCAGGTGGGCTGCAGTGCATGAATGTGCTGAGAAGTCACTGAAAGCCCTTTTGGGGAACAGGGTGGTAATCTGTTCTAGGGGTTTCAGGTAACACCCTTCCCAGAGTTAAAAGAAATTTAGAACTTGTACTTTTCCTCATTGCACACACACTGCTTTGGGTATACATCTAGGATCATAATTTACGTTCAGTTTACAGAATTTGTAAATTTTTGCAGTTGTTTTAACTTGTAATTAAGTTTTCTCTACGAGGCACACCATATGCCACCATTAATTCTTTCTTGTTGATTTCTTAGGAGACACAGGAGTGCATGCTTTGATGCAATTTTTGAGGTCTTTTGAAAATCAGGTGACTATGTGTTTAGCCATATGGGCCTTTGTTATTTAAAATAGCATATGATATAAATAAGAGAAGGCAAAAATGCAAAGGGACCTGTTAGAAAAAAAAAAAAATAATTGGAACGATTGTCAACATCGTTAGCCTTTTTTCTTTTTTAGCGTGGTGTTTTTGAAACCTGCCTTTGTTGAACCCGCACTGCCTCTTACCGTCTGTGAATATACTAGTATACGATCACACGTGCCCCGGGCAAACATATGGAAACCCTAGGTTTACACTGGGGCCGCAGATAGGCACAGCCGCCTTCCCTGAGTCCAGCTGCAGCCAACGCTTTTCTTTCCCGTCTCACAACAGGGTTTGACAGTGAGCTCCGGCTCACCCGCACAGACGGAGTTTGGTTTTGAAAGGGGCAGACAGGCGGGTGTTTTCGGTTTTCGCGGGGATTCACGGCTCTCCTGAGCAGCCTGCTTGCCTTACATGCGGGCACAGACCCGGCCCCCGGCCGGCGCGCACTAGGACCCAGCGGGGCTCCGGGCCGGGTAGGAGCCGCCGCCGACCCCGGGCGGGCGCCGGGGCTGGAGCCGGGGTTCCGGCCGCGTTGGGCTGCAGCTCCGCCGGGAGACGGCACGACCCGGCAGTGGGCCACCCGCGAGTCCATCCGCCGCAGCCCCCCAATGCAGCCGCGAGAAGCCGCGGGGGGGCCGGCGATCGAAGGTAACGACAATGGGGCTCATTTCCTGCCGCCTGCTCTTCTGCTCGGGTTCAGCATTGTCACGAGCAGCCCTCGCTGCTCAGGCTGCTGCATTTGGGGGCACCCTTTGATTTTTTTAAGGTGTCCGCCCCGTATTTCCACCTGGCTTGGTTGATGGATAGCACGCAGCCCATGGGGGAGCGATCCAGGGATGGCAAGTTGCATATTTTCATTAGTTTTGTCTCAAAAGTAAGTTCATTTAAAAAAAAAAAGTTTCTCAGGAATTTGTGGCTAGTCGTTTTTTAAAGAATTTTTTTTTCTAAAAAAAATAGACAAATGGGTCGTTTTAAAAATTCAAGTAATTGGTGTAATTCTGTTAATTACTTCCTTGGGCTTTACTTTTGTGGGCTCCCCGGGCGCTACTTTTATTTTCAAGGAACCGCCGAGGTGAATGTGGAGTTGGGCTCGGGCAGTTTCCAGCATTGCTGTCGCAACTGTGTTGCCATCAATTATACACAGTCTCCAATCTGTGGGCAGTCCCAGCTCTTCTCCGAGACACTAACTGGTTATGCTGCTGTGACACCTCCGGATGGAGAGTTTCCTTGGAGGGCAGTCAGACTGTTTCTCCTTTTGGAGAAACATTGTTTTGAGGAGAAAACCATGATGCCTGGCGGGGGAGGCTGGAGAGACTGTGTCTCAGGCTTTGTGTAGTCTCCCGGGATGACATTTGGGGAAGGGTGCACACCTTCTTCCTGGGCAGCTTCTAATGGTGAGGATTGTTCATTGATTTCATGGATTAGTTTCCCTGGTTGGGAACGCGGAGCCCCTCTGTCACAGGATGTGCTTAAGGTGACGAGTTCCCCAGCAGTTGGGACACATGATTGCCAGTGTAAAATGTGCCTCCACTGCAAGGACTGGGCTGCCGGGAGCTCCCGCGTGGAGCTGTGGTGGGCAGGGTGCGACTGGCTCCTTGAGGTAAGAGGGCAACGTTTCCCGAGCGGAGGAAGAGAGCCTGTGTTGTGCCTTTTGTTCCCTGCTTTTCATTGATCGCCAGCTCTGCCTTCCAGAGGGGAGTGCAGCCCGGAGAGTGCAGAGCTGGGGAGCCTGCACCGGTGACTAGGGCTCACTTGAACTCTCACACTGATTGGTTGCGGGAGACCCAGACTTGGGAAAACAGCCACCCCCAAACCTTCTTTTACAACCACCCTGTAAATTCAGATGAGCCTCCTTGTGCACGGATTTCTGCCAGATTGTTAAGTCGGGTGCCGTTTGCTCGAGGTGCCTTTAAGTTTAATTTTTTTGCCTTTATTTCTATGCAGATTAAAGTAGGCCATTTTGGTGGCAAATTTCTTTGTAGATGTCAGCGACTAGCCTACATGTAGAGACATATCACTTTACAGTCCCTTCTAGATGGTTTTTTCTTCCCAGGAGTTGTAGAATGCTAAGTTATTCAACTTAGGATAATTTTTCCTACGCATTTTTTTTCAATCTGAATATTGAAATAGCACCATCCGCGGATGGATGCTTAACTGTATCGTGACTTTGGTAATGTGTCTGTGCCCTGGCCTGGAGCAGGCACCAAGTTTCCGTCTGCCACAGTGAAACATAAAGGCAGTGAAGAGCGAACAGGCAAAATCGGCTTGCACACTATTATAAGGAATTGTGGCGTCTGGTTTAAGGAGAATGCATTTCAAGTCCAAGAAAAAAAGGTCACTCTTTACCCTCTAAGAATATGGGTTAGTAAATACCGTGGAATATTATATCCACAAGAGGAAAAATAGGAGGCCGGTGCGGATATCTCCATTTGAGCCTTAAACCACCTCAATTAAAGGAGCAGCGTCCCATAAGTTGTTAAATGTATAAACACTTTTCTGATTGGCTTAAAAATTTAGACACAGGAAGTGGATGGTATCTAATAACCGTGAGTGGAGACATGGTTGTCATGGAAACTGAGAAGAGTACCCCCCCTCCATACATACACATAGACTCCCATAACCACCACTTAAAAAAAAAAAAATCCTGCATGTCATCACAGATGCCTGGAGAACATGTTGGCCTCTGTAAGCTTTCCCACAGCATCTGTTGAAACCTGAGACTGTGCCTGTCAAATCAAGGTCATTTTACAACAACAATCAAAAATGCAGTCTCCTAGATTTCATAACTATTTTATTGAAAATATGTGAGGCAGTGGGGGGGGGGGGGACCTGAAAGCAAGGATGAACATGCTTACTTGGCATTTTGCTGCTTCTGAGTTATGCAAGGAAAGGCCAGGAAGGTATTGGAGCGCTTAATTGTGGCATCAAATTGATTTGTCTGTCTCCTGCTAGAACCAAACTCTTTTTAGAGCTGTGACGACTAGTAACATACCTGTGGAGGAAGAGTCACCTGGGGGACGTGTAATGAAGACCTTCCGTTTGCAAGAGGGTTCGGAGTTGAACTCTCACAATTGAATTCCAAGAACCGGGGCATTTTTGAACCGGGCCCCAAGGCTGCCTACTGCAGGGGTAAATGGAGACCATGCCTGGGCCTTTGGGAAGGATAAGGGAGGTGTTCTCAAAGCAGGAAGGGGAAACCGAAATTGAAATAAGAATGGTTTCAAAACTGAAACTATGATTATTTGGTGAACTTAGAAAAGTTTCCTGTTCTTTTGTGAATAGAGAAGAATGCTTTAGTTCTTAGGATAATTGAAAGGTGCTCCCAAATCAAGGTTGTAAATATTTTCAGTGTCTTGGTTGGTACTGGTTGCAGTGAGGGGAGTAAAGAAAAGTTTGGAGACACCCCTCCCCCCCCATTTCACTTTGCTAAGTGACAGATACCAAAGAGGCCCTCTCCTAAATGTTGACTTTGGGGATGAACACTGAACCTTCTAAATGTAGAGCCAACGCGTTTCCTGTATTCCTTTCATCTTTCCAATGGTAGCCTTCACATGTTAAGTTCTGCGTCTTCGTTCAGTAATAGCTTCCAATCATGATGATTTAGAGCCTTGTATTGCTTTATCTTAATGGAAAATGGTCTGTTCTAAATCGCATTTCATTAACACTGATCTTTCTAAAAAGCAGCAAATTTGCTTTGTTTTCATCAACTAATTGAATTGGGGGAGAGAGAAGGTGGAGAGGACCCTAACATTGCTGGGGTGATTTAGGTGTATTTCATGATCCCATGTTGTCCTCTAGTTAATGGATTTGGTGAAAAGGTTAAGTTTCATGGCACAACTGTTCTCTTTGAGCAAAGGATTTCCTGTAGGGAGCTTTCTTATCTGTGACTGTGTTCATTGGCAGGAAACTTGTCAGTTGCTTGTTTTTACAAACAGAAGGAAATGAATGGGATTTGTTGGTTTCTAGAATCTCCCTTCATTCTCCATGGTCTGTCAGACAGTTTGCTCAGAACACTTCATTTCTAAAAGAACTTTGCGGAGCTCCATTAAGTCCCTTCAAACCTTTGGCATGTCTGTTTACTTATTTATTTACTTTGGGACCAGAAAAACTGATCATTATGCTACTCTGTACAACGTCTTTTACCAATACAAGTTAACAAGATACTCAAGTTCCAACTCATTTTTAGTTGTCAGACGCACACATACGCATGGTAGCAGGCATTTTTTGAGAGCGATGCCCAATTTCTAATAATTAGTCTGGAATACCAACCACATTGCCAGTCTTGATTTTGGGTTAACCTGAAGAGGTGAAGGGAGAGAGGCAGCTTCATTCTCTTTGAGCGTAAGGGGAAAAAAATGCATAAAGACTACCTGTCAGGTATATGCCTTCTTTTCTGATGACAAAAACTTGATGTTGCGGGAGGGTTGGAAATTGGGGGTCGGGGTGGGGTTTTGCGTCCATATAAGGAAACAAATCTTAACTTTGAAAAGATTTATTGTGCCACAGTCTGGCTTATTTTTGGATATTGTAAATATAAATATATTTGTTTTAATTCATATATGTTTCAAATTTTAGAAGTAGGGTGAGCTTCTCTAAAGGAAAATGGACACATAACCTCCATCCAAAGGGGCAGCCTGGGGAGGGGGTTAGGAGCACCTGAGAGAGAGAACCATTTGTCGTTGCTATGGTGTTTACGCCCTTTTGAAGGCATCATTTTTTTATTGATATTTAGCATCAAATGAAATCTGATGTGAGACTCTAATATATGAGTGGAATGAAAACAGTTTCTTTGAGGGAACCAAGAGCCTGCTTTCACCTCCTGTGCCTGGGACATACCCTAGGACTGCTTTGGACACAAGTCAAAAAGCTTTTAAAGTGCCCAAAATATCCTCTAAAGAAGGCCGGAGGGAGTGGCTTGCAGAGTCCTGGAACATCTTAGCTGCAGAGAGAACTTTTGTCTTGACAATTTAAGAGGGTGCTTGTTTTCAGAGTGAGCAGGAAAATGGTATGCAATACAATGTGTTAAAATAAGCTAGCAGGTAGATAGTGAAAGATTGGCCGGGGCATAAGCATGAAAAAAGCCCTGGTCTAGTCTATAAGTAGGGGAGGACAAAGAATGTCTTACGAGGTTACGTACAAACCAGGGCCTCCTTTCCTTACAAGTCGCAGAAACATAGCACGGAGGTGTTCGAGATCCGTTGATGATGATTGTACTCAAATGCACGGATCTATTCTCTTACCACCTCAGGATATGTTATATCCCTGTTATCCTATCTGTCAGTGAAAGTTATTTCATATTAAATGTCATTCATGAAAGTTTGCCAAACCATATAATCTGCCTGGCAGACTCACTGGTGTTTTGAGTGTTGAGTAAAATGATAACACACAGTTGTTATTTGCATATTGTCAAATACTAGAGGCCCGGTGCATGGATTCGTGCACCGGTGGGGTCCCTCGGCCTGGCCTGCAGGGATCAGGCCGAAACTGGCACTCCGACATCTCCCGAGGGTCCCGAGTTGCAAGAGGGCAGTCCTCGGGTGACGCACCCCAGAATTGGGCTCCCTTCTCTCTGGGTCTGGGGTGCGGGTGAAGCAGATTTGGGGCCAACAGTGCCCCAGCGGCAACCTAACCTACGGCCAATTCTGCGAGGACTCGGGGTCCCTCCTCCCTCCTCTCTGGGTCCGGGGTGTGGATGAAGCAGATTTGGAGCTGATAGTGCCCCAGCAGCAATCTAACCCACAGCTGATTCAACAAGGAATTGGACTCCCTCCTCTACTGGTCAGAGCATCTGCCCCCTGGTGGTCATTGCGCGCCATAGCTACCAGGCAAACGGTCGAACAGTCAGATGGTTGCTTAGGCTTTTATATACACAGATATTCAAATTATCTCCTCTACTAGTATTATGAGATTGACTAAAATGGCAGTATTGGGATTGGGCTTGGTCTTCCTATTTTACATCCCAGAAACTACAAGTATTAAGATTTCTAGGGGTGTCAGACAGAGGAATCCCCTCTACTTCCACTCTTGATTAAAAAAAAAATTTTTTTATTGATTTCAGAGGGGAAAGGAGAGGGAGAGAGATAGAAACATCAACGATGAGAGAGAATCATTGATTGACTGCCTCCTGCATGCACCACTCTAGGGATCCAGCCCACAACTCAGGCATGTGCCTGGACCCGGGAATTGAACCATGACCTCCTGGTTCATGGGTGGGATGCTCAACCATTGAGCCACGCACCGTTACGGAGGTGAGGAGAAGTCCGCAGAGATGGCAGGCAAACTGGAGTAGCATTGTGCTTCTCGTGCCAACCTCCCTGCGTTGTTTCCTGGAATCTGTGCAGTTGGGGCGTTTGTAGAAGGAGAAAGTACAGACCCCTCACTCCATTCTCCTGTTATTTCCACTGCCTTTGCCTTGTTTCTGTTACCTGCGTGGGGTTAGAGATGGTGATTAAAATAAGCAATGTCCCAGGAGGTCTTCCAACAACTTGTGTGGGGACTTTTTCTTTTTTTTTTTTAAAGAAAATCTTTCCTCTGCAAAGATGAAACTAATACAAGCACAAAATAGTTGCTTGTGGTAGTGGATGAAAATGATTGTGATTAACTTTTATTTGTTGAATCGTGTTGAATAAGGTTTTCCTGTTTAGGCTGTTGAAAGCTATCTTATTCCTCCTCCCACCTGAAATAGAAAACCAACAGAGCTGTCTCAAGGTATATTCATGACAATAGACCCATGGTTCTTCTTGAGTGAGCGTTTATACTCTGATGTTCTTAGGGACTTTTGTTTTGGAACTCATGCATTCCAGTTACAGGGACATTGCTGAAGTTGCCGATTCTTGCAGGATTCCAGATGTTTTACGGAGTTATTTTCCGGTACCTTCACAGATGTTATTTTCTTAAGATTCCGATAGTAGCAAGTCCTGCTTGGAGAAGGGATTTTAGTATATTATACAAGGTTAGATGTTAGATAACCTCAGATATTTCTCCGCACTCTGAGATTTTCTGATTAGGTGAACTTAACTTTTTTTGCAGCCTTTCAAATGAAAACAATGACCGCTTAATGACTAGTGAATACATGCCCAAATTAGGACAGTCATATTAGGACTAGATTGAGTGTTTAGAATGGTCTCTTGAAACAGAAATAAATTACTCTGGGTACGTTTGGCAATGTTGGGTGATCTAGAAAAATCACATCACACTGGTAAGGGGCTTTCTTATGTCTGGTGCTGCTCCTACATTATTTCAATTGATTCTTATAATAACCTAGTATTAATATACCACCACTGCTAAGTAATGATAATATACATTAGTATCCCATTTTACAGATGAAAAACGGAGGCAGCTATGTTCTCAGAGCCACACTCTTTGGTTCCAAGTAGTTCTCACCCTGACTCCAAATCCCAGGCATTTTCCACCCTGCTAATGCCCATAGCCATTCCTCTGTTTCTGTTCCAGGGTCCATGACTCCCCCTTCCAAGCTAAAAATGGAGTCTCCTCCTGGGAAAAATGGCAGTGTTGGGTGGGGAAAATTTGTTGTGATTCTGGTAAGAAATAGGATTATGCTTCTCGTCATTATGTGTTCCCATCTGACCATTAGTGATGGAAGGGACTTTTTAGTTCCCTCATTAGTGATTATCTCCCTTAAATCATCTTCATCTTCTGCATTTCCCTTCCTCTACCTCTGAGCACATTCACCTATTTGGTCAATGAAAGGCCCTTACCACATCGGGATCTGACTTTCCTGAGTTGCTCAGATATTACTTCTAGTTTTTCTGTTGGTGGCATCCACAGAAACGGGTTTCCTCCACCACATTCAGTTTTATACTTCGTATGAACTGCCCAACAAACTCAGGGGTGCAGATACAATGACATCTCTTTGATTTCTTTCTGAATAAAAAAAATGGGCTTAGTTTGTCAGATTAGCAGGATACCCAGTATCCCCTTCTTGGGTCTCCCTTACTCCTAAATCAGTGGTGGGGAACGTTCAGCCCACGGGCCTCATGTCATTTGGTCTGGCCCTGCCAAGGCGTTAGGGATGAGTTAATCAAATGTTTGACCAAATAGAACAGACTAATTTTTAAGCGGATACTTTTGTATGGCCCGTGAATGATGTTATAAATATCCAAACGGCCCTTGGCAGAAAAATGGTTCCCCAAATGGATTTATACAGTCCCAGTGGAGCAGGTCAGTTTGACTTCCTCATCTAAGCAGGGAGCTCTGCTTTTGTGCTCGAGTGGGGGACCCACTGTGCCTAGAATACCTGTGTTCAGTTGGAACTGCAGTGGGAACAGGGTAGACATTTTTGGTGAAGCCGGTGCTAGCACTTTCTCATTCTCTTAAAGACTTCAGGTGAGAATAGTCAGAATCTGATGGAACTAATTCATATTTCACATACATGCTGTCACAGATTTCACATGCATGCAATCATTTTAAAGAGTTGATCTAGGGACATGCCAAAGATACATCTTCACATTAGGGGAGACAAACCATCCAGCCACTCATTCAGTGAACAGTTATTGAGCACCTGTGGCATACTAGGAGCTGTGCTCTGTGAACTCATTCAGTGAACAGTTATAAAGCACCTGTGGCATAGTAGGAGCTGTGCTTTGTGAACTCATTCCATGAAGTTACTGAGCACCTGTGGCATACTAGGAGCTGTGCTCTGTGAACTCATTCCGTGACCAGTTATTGAGCACCTACGGCATACTAGGAGCTGTGCTCTGTGAACTCATTCCGTGACCAGTTATTGAGCACCTGTGGCATACTAGGAGCTGTGCTCTGTGAACTCATTCCGTGAACAGTTATTGAGCACCTGTGGCATTCTAGGAGCTGTGCTCTGTGAACTCATTCCGTGAACAGTT
Organism: Myotis nattereri; assembly: GCF_964212035.1. Lineage (NCBI taxonomy): Eukaryota > Metazoa > Chordata > Mammalia > Chiroptera > Vespertilionidae > Myotis > Myotis nattereri. Next base: position 12,114,461 of record NC_138075.1, read on the forward strand.
ATTGAGCACCTACGGCATACTAGGAGCTGTGCTCTGTGAACTCATTCCATGAAGTTACTGAGCACCTGTGGCATACTAGGAGCTGTGCTCTGTGAACTCATTCCGTGACCAGTTATTGAGCACCTACGGCATATTAGGAGCTGTGCTCTGTGAACTCATTCCGTGAACAGTTATAGAGCACCTGTGGCATTCTAGGAGCTGTGCTCTGTGAACAGGACATAAGGGTGAAGAGATCACTCCCAGACATCCTATCTGCTCCATAGCTCTGATTGGCTTCTTAGACTGTATATATCATTCTTTTAAAAATATTTTTATTTTTATTGTTGACACTATTACAGATTTCCCCATTCCCCCCCTAAATATCCTTCTTTTGAAGTTCACATTTTAAGCTGACGTAGAGGGAGGGAAGTCACTCCTTCCCTGAGCTCCTCCCTGAGTGTGCGCCTCTTGTTTTTGTTTGTAAGCTGACCTTGTGAGGTATCCAGGGCAGGTAATTTACTTGGGAGACAATCCCAGGAAGACACCAGTAGGGGGCATCTGTGGGTGATGAGAAAGAGGCATCCAATAGTGCTGTGACTCGCCAGTTACCACTGTGCAGGGGAGCTCGGGCGTCCTGCAGCTGGCCGAGAGCTTGTGTCCAACAGACCACATGCTGCTTTCAGTCGCGGGTTGATGGCTGCTCTCAGGGGGCCTGGATTCCCAGCACTCAGGGTGGTGGGCGAGTTGGCAGAGGGGGCTTTGGCTGAGAAGGTTCTCAGGGGCTTGTTGATGCTGTGGGTTGCCGTTGAAGGCCGGGCGGGTGTGCACGAAGGTAGGAAGGCCTCATAGGCACGTCAGGGCCTCAGCGTCTCCTACCATCAGTCTCTGCTCTTCAGCTCCCCCCACAGTCTCAGAACTGGAGACATGTTAGGAGAAAAATTGTTTTTGCTGGTCCTCCAAACTTCACAATGAAGGAAGATCCTGGGACAGTGGTTTTTCAGTCTGAAAAATGGGAATAAGAGAAATTGATGTAAGTTCAGAGTCTAAACATTCAGGCAGAAGTTTTCGATGAGGGCATTCATTTTGTTCTGTTTGTTTTCCTTTGTTTCAACCATTGTCCTTGTTTCCCAGGTTGGAAAACTTGGGCACCCACTTGTTTTGCGTTTCACCATAACCTAAGACTCAGTAATGTGGAGATCCTGAAGGGATTATTGCAAAGGCTAATCAGAAAGCCCCTGAAAGGCCCTTGGCACAGAGCCTGGCACGTGGTTACAGCTTATATTGTTTTCAGCTACTTTTGTATTATGTTGTTGTCATGCCTCTATTTGGGACTTACGGTAGCTCCCTGTTGCTCACCTTACCAAGTCTGTCCTCCTCAGTCTAACATTCAAGACCTTCCCTAATCTGGCCCTACCCATTAGTGCTCAGGGAATGCCCCCAGAGCTGGTCAGAGTTTATTTGTTTCTGAGTCTCTGAACTGGCCTCGCTCCTTCCAGCTCCTGCCTTTGTTCATCTCATCCCCTGACCACAGCCTTCGTCTTCCTCTCTTCACGCATTGTGGAGTCACCTGTTTCAGCCACTCTGCAACTGCCTGTGCAGGGAATATGCAATTTGTTCATTTTGTCTCCAGCAGATCTTCTTCTCTAGCAAACACCCATTGGTTATCAGGAAAAGAATCATCACTTTTGATCCCATCCATTTTAAAACTTAGTTTGATAATCCAAACAGTTGCTTAAGATAATTGTGTCTTAGGAAAACGATGTCCATTCCTTCCTTCATGGTGTCCTCTTATTTGCCTGTGGTGGCGTGTGTGGGAAGGGGTGGCGAGCACACATCTTCCTTTTATTCCTTATGGAGGATGAGCAAACTCAGGCTCCTTAGGTCGGCTAGCCTCTGCTCTCAGGTGCTACTAGTAGGTCTCTGGCCCATTGGTACTGCTTATTCTATACAGCAGGTTCTTGGATAACACCATTTTGTTCAAAGTCGTTTTGTTGTAACAGGATAACATATTTAATGTTGATGAGATGCCCTAGGAACTTAACTCTTGTTTATATCGATTAGCCTATGGTAAACAGGGTTTTGTTATAACATTTTCCCCTTAAAGTCTCAGAACCTATTGATGATATTGAAGACTTACTGTACCAGCAGTTGAAGGCTGTGGCTCCTATATCACATAGTCTAGTCTCGTGGTTTTCAAAGACCCACAGTAAGATACACATACGTTGTCATGAGATTCTAGTAAGCACATAGGATATATGTAGACATGGACAGGCCATACAACATTTTTACTAAGTAACATGTAAAAACGGAAACATAACTTTCACAATATATTATTATTTTTGCTACACTGGGAAGCACTTTGATCTCTTCTATTCTTTTTTAATCCCTACCCAAGGATATGTTTATTGATTTGAGAGAGAGGGAGAGATAAAGAGGGAGAGAAATATCTATGTGAGAGAGAAACATCAATTGGTTACCTCCCATAAGTGCCCTGACCGGGGATTAAACCCACAACCTAGGTATGTGCCCTGAATGGGAATCGAATCTTTGACCTTTTGAATCATCGTCCCTATGTATGGGACGATGCTCCAACCAGCTGAGACCCCCCCACTCCATAATTAAGGCCCCACATGTTAGACATTCTCATTGTAAAATAGAAATGTTTATTCAGATTTACCCACATATTTACTACTTTCTTTCCTTAAAATACCTTCCCACATCCCTACTCCTCAGATTACTTTTCTTCTTAGATTTCATTTAGTGAGTATCAATTGAGGGAAAACGATTTTGGTTATTGTTTGGTGGAAATTTTTATTTTTTCTATTTTCTTAAAATATAGTTTTGCTAGGTATAAAAATATTTTTGCTAGGTATAAAATTCTACTTATTTTCTCTCGGCACATTAAAGATGTTCCACTGTTTTCTGGCTCCTGCTGCTGAGAAACCAATATTAAGTCTAATTGTTACTTGACACTGAAGATATTCTTTTTTCAAGATTCTTCATGGCTGCTTTTTGTCTTTGGTATATTGTAAATTGTCTAGATATGAATTTCTTTTTTATTTTTTAATTCTCAGCAAGGATATGTATTTATTGATTTTTGTAGAGAGGAAGAAGAGAAATAGAGATAGAGAGCTAGAGAAACATTGATGTGAGAGTGAAACATCAACCGCTTGCCTCCTCTACGCCCCCAACTGGGGATAGAACCAGCAACTTAGGTATGTGCTCTCACTGGGAATCAAACCTGTGATCTCACCCTGGCCCGGTTTTGCTCAGTGTTTAGAGTGTGGGCCGATGGACCAAGGGTCGTGGGTTCGCTTCCCAGTCATAGGCATGTACCTTAGTTGTAAGTTTGATATCTTGGCCTAGGTCAGGGTGTGTGTGGGAGGCGACCAATCAATGTGACTCTCTCACATCGATGTGACCTTTTTGTGTACAGGGCAGTGCTCCCACCAAGCCACACAGCCAGGGCATGAATTTCTTTATTATTTTTTTTTTTTGCCTTGGGGTATTTGTGTGTGTGTGTATGTATGTGTGTGTGTGATTTTGTGGATTGCTTTTTTCACTACTTGTGGAAGATTCTCAGAATTTGTCCCTGCTCTGTATACTTCCCTTTTACTTTTGAATTTCAGATGAGGTATATGTTAGATTTTAGTTCTCTTTTTTATGTTTTAATCTCATTTTCATGTTTTCTGTCTCTATATCTTTATGTGCTATAGTCTAGGTAATTTTTTTGTCTTCTTCATTTCCTGTATCTACTCTGTTTAATCCTGTTTGCAATTTATCTATTTATTTATTGTTAATCCTCACCCAAGGATATTTTTTCCATTGACTTTTAGAGAGAGTAGAAGGGAGGGAGGGAGGGAAGGCGCAGATAGAGAGAGGTAGACAGAGAGAGAGAGAGAGAGAGAGAGAGAGAGAGAGAGACAGAGAGACAGAGAAAGAGAAACATTGGTGTTCGAGATTGATTAGTTGCCTCCTGTACGTACCCTGACTGGGCATTGAACCTGCAACCTGGGTATGTGCCCTGACCTGAAATTGAAACTGCCACCTTTTGGTGTATAGAACAATGCTCCATCCAACCAACAGAACCACACCAGCCAGGGCACAATGTTTCATTTTTAATTTATGTTGCTATTGGTCTTAGTGAATGGGAATGACATATGGAACTGAGTTAAATTGTTGGAATCGTGGTTTGTTTTCTTTTCATTGAGTGGTTTTATTTCTCGACTACACTGTGTTGTGGATGGGAAAATCCCATAATAGATTACTAACGTCTTAGTAGCTAATCTATTATCCACCTGCTTGGATGCAAACACAGTACATGTGGAAAATTACTTTATATGCCGATAAAGCCCGTGTTTTGGAAAAATGTTGTGCTGTTTATATACAAAACATTGTTTTGAATCAAGCCATCTAAAATATGCAGATGAATCACAGGGAGTTGTATCTTGGATAGGATCATCAAAATTCCAGAAATGGTCAGGCTACAAAGTACAAGATGTGGTGAGTCTATATTTAGGTATCGACCATGTTTTGTTTGCGCATCTCCTTGGGCTTAGCTCTGGCATTGGTCAGAGAATAGCTCTCCAGCCCGAGGCTTTCACTCTAGATCAGCAATTTCCAACCTCTTTCATCTCAGGGCGCACATAGACTAATTACTAAAATTCTGTGGCACACCAAAACATGTTTTTTGCTGATCTAACAAAAATAGGTATAATTTTGATTCATTCACAGGGGACAGCTACTGTGTGTTGGCTGTTGTCATTTTTTATTTTTAATCCTCACCCGGGAACATTTTTCCATTGATTTTGAGAGAGAGGGAAAGACAGAGAGAAACATCGATGTGAGAGAAAGACATCGATTGGTTGCCTCCTGCATGAGCCCCAACCAGGGCTGAGGCCGGGAAGGAGCCTGCAACTGAGGTATGTGCCCTTGACCAGAATCGAACCTGGGACCTTTCGGTCAACAGACTGACGCTCTATCTACTGAGCCAAACTAGCTAGGGCTGTCATTTTTCAATTTGACCATCTAAGGGAAAAGAGGTCAGTGCCCCTGCCTGAATAGTCAGGGGTTGCATGTTTTGGGAATCCTTGTGCTGGTTGAAAATTGCCGCTCCAGATGACGACTCAGGTGGCCAGGCTAGCTCCTCAAGAGCCAAGACAGACAAGCTCTCCACTTGTTAGGTTGTTTCCTTCGTGGAACAGGGCATAGGATTTCTGACAGATGAGAGCAGGGTACAGCATTTCTAATAAAATAGATCAAGTTCAGGAGGGACAGACAGTACACAGTGCTCTTTTTGGAAATTATGTTCACTTCTCAACACGAAGGCATCTCTCTTATCTTTTTAGAAACATTTCTCTCTTGTTTAGAAACGTTTCCAAAAGCTACTCTTTGGAGGTACCAAGTCTCAGCCAAGGACTTTAATGAGATACAGAGTCCAGGAACTAGCAGGTTGCGTGGAAGAGTTAACTCCCTCTATCGATACAGTGAGCTACTGAATGGTTTCTTCCCCCATTGAGTCAGGGCTCATTCTACCCTAAATGCCGAATAATTGAGTCACCACAAGGGGAAGAGACAAGACTTCCATGTTCTTGGTGTGGCCAATGTGATTTTCACGTTAATTTGTATTTTTTAAGCAAAGTATTCCCTGCATTATTATTGGGGAGGCCATATATCCTGACTTGTGATAGTCTTGGTTTATGCCCACTGCTCCACTGTTGTTATTCACGGTGAGTGCCTCCTTTCATTTTTCAAAAGTGCCCTGGTGTGTATGATTGTCATCACCGCGCTCACAATGGTAGTCAGTGTGTCTATCAAGAGTAGATCAGCTTTGTTCAGACCAACTATTGCTGAGAAAAGCTGCATACAATGAAAATGAAAATAAAACGTCAGTTTGGAAGCATTGGAGAGGCATTAAGATTTGAGAGGAGGAAAGACCTAACTGGAGAGCCTGGCTTCTGGATCTTATTCTTGAGATAACTGTCAATTCTGAAAGTGGTGGCTAAGAAACTTAGCAGAAGTTTCAACAAACTCATGGTATTGGCAGCATGGTAATTGTATTCAGGACCTGCCAAAAAGCAGAAGCCCTAATAAACAACTGAGACTTCCATTTGGAACCCTAAGTCAAGATGAACCAGAAATAGAAAAATTCTCAGAGGGACCGAAGCCAAAAATCAAATATTTTCAGATTAGTGTCCCCAGCTGAAGTGCCTGCCAAAAGCCAAAGTAAAAAGCCTCTTGGGAGAAACACACATCTTGTTATCACTAGAGGTTTTCACGTACTATATCTGTCACCCAATGAAAATGACGAGAGATGAGTAAAAGCAAAGAAAAACATTGACAAATGAGATACACCTTATAAGGATTCAGATGGTGGATTTAATCATATATGGTCTCTAAAATAACTGTGATAAATATATTGAAAGAATTAAAAGATAAGATTTAAAAATTTGCCATAGAGCTGAAAATTATAAGAACTAGGTTGGAAAAATACAGATTAACTTTTTAGGGTGATGGAAATTATCTAAGACTGCACAATTGAATTAAATAATGAAACCATTGTGTGTATTTATAGTAGGTGAATTTTATGGTGTGGAAATTATATTTTAATAAAGCTATGAGTTAAATGGAGTAGATGCAGTTGAAGAGTTAATGAACTAGAACATAGGACAGAAGAAAATACCCAAAATAAAGCATGGAGAGGCAAAATAATAGAAAATGAGTACAGGATTTTGAAAGACATGTAAAATATGGTGGAAAGTCTTAATAGAAATGTCATGAGTTTCTGTAGGAGAGGAGAAAAATGGAACAGAAAAAATAATTGGGAAAAATGGCTGAGAATTTTCAAAAACTAACAAATGACCAAAGCCACAGAGTTAAGAAGTCTAGGACACCAAACAGGTCAATACAAAGAAACTTCACCTATAAACAGGATAGTACGTTTTCTGAAAGCAAAAACAGAGAAAAGCTGAAAAGCAGCCAAGCCTGGAGGAGTGGGTACGTTTGGCCTTCGAAGGAGCAACAATAAGATTGACAACTTACTCTTCAACTCAAATAACAGACGTCCGAAGGAGATGGAACAATATCTTCAAAATGCTAAAAGAAAACAACTGTTAACTATGAATTCTATCTCTGCCTGAAAGATTCCTCAAAAATGAAGAAAGGTAAACACTTTTTATTATCATGAGCAGATTTGTACTAAAGGAAATACTTAAGGGCATCATTTGGACAGAAGGAAAAGTATTCCAGATCGAAACTCAGAGATGTAGGAAGGCATGAAGATCAATAGAAATAATAATTATATAGTTAAATATAAATAAATATTGACTGTATAAAATAATTATCTCCTATGGAGTTTAAAATATATATGGAATAAAGGTATATGTTCAAACTGGAACTTAATCTGGAGAGATTAATGAAGTTAAATTGCTCTAAAGTCCTTAAATTGTCTAGAAACTAATAAACTAATTTTTATTAGTTATTAATAAGTCAGTGATGCATGTTTTAAACTCTGGAATATATATATATATAGTTTTTTAATCCTCACCCGAGGCTATGTTCTCCATTCATTTAGAGAGAGGAGTGAGGGAGAGATGGAAGGAGTGAGGGAGGTAGGGAGAGAGAAAAAGAGATTAAGGAACTCATTTCTAGCCCAGCCTGTGTGGTTCCGTGGTTGAGCGTCCCATCTATGAACCAGAAGGTCACAGTTCGATTCCCAGTCAGGGCGCCCATGCCCTTAGTCCCGAGTGTGGGGTGTGCGGGAGGCAGCTGATCAAGGATTCTCTCTCATCATTGCTGTTTCTATCCCTCTTCCTCTCTCTGAAATCAATTAAAAAAACATTTAAAAACAAACAACTGGAAGTTTGTACTTCTTAATTCTTTCCCTTTTCTGCCCATCCCTCTGGCAACCATCAGTTTGTTCTATATATATCTATGTTTTGTTTGTTTCTGTTTTGTTTTATTTGTTTGTGATATACTATGGAGAATGGAAGCAGACAGACCAGTTGAACGGTATGACAGTGCGGGAGAGAAGGGGCTTGGCTAGAGTGGTAGAGTGGAGTGGTGGGAGTGGAAGGATTTAGGATGTATTTTGGAAGTAAAGCTGATGTATAGAAAGTGGAGGGGGAGGGAGAAAGGAGCAACGGAGAATTATTTTAGGATTTCAGAAGGCAGTGTCATTTCCTGAGATTGGAAAGACGTGGAGCAGGGAGGTGGCAATCAGGAGCTGTGTTTGGAGAGCCTGGCTGAAATGCCTGTTGGGATGTCAGGAGGCAGCTGGGTTATTTACATCTAGAGTTGGTTGTGAGTGAGGAGTCATTGGCACGAAGGTGGTGTCTACAGGTGTCAGTGGGTAAGATTATTCAGACAGAGGGCAGAGAAGAGAAGAGGGCCCAAGTGAGAGCCCTGAGCACTAAAATATAGAGGCTGGACCAAGAAAACATGCCTGGGAAAAGTCACTGAGAAGGAGATTTCATTGAAGTTAAAGGAGATTTGGGCATGTGGTGTCACAGAAGCCAAAAGAATCTCATTGATCAGCTAAGGGTGGCCCCACAGTACACACTCAGGGAGAGTCAGTTTTCCCGTAATGTAAACAGTATCGTTCATTGATTGTAGGTCTTTTAAGGGATGTAATTTTACTTTTTGTCCCAGCATAGATTTAATTGCAATGACATTTTTTGCCTGTTTCATAATGTCTTTCAAGGCTGAAATACGAGGCCCTGAGAGTCCTGGGCTGGTCACTCCACCAGCCTGCAGATCCGCCAAGTAAAGATTTCTCTTTTTCTGCCCTAAGTTCACATGATTTAATTTGTCTGAGTAACCTGCTGCTGTCATAGGTTTTCGTAGAGTCCTGACATCTAACAGAGTAATTAATGCTTTAGGCTTTTAGGACCTGTTTCAGGTTTTTATTAATCACCATTGTGATTGCACGTATGAATTATGAAGGAGTTATTTTTGTTAGTTGGATTTCCTCCTCAGAAAAATTTCCATATTTGTTCGTTGTGAACTGATTGCCCTGAGAAGAATGAAAATGGAGACTATTCCATGGGCTCTCTGCAGACATTTCAAATTACCCAGGGTGAGGCTTATCTCATAGTAAACAGAAGTGTGAGCTGTTCCAGGCTGATGGTGACGTGCTTTCTCTGTGAGTTAGAGATGCTCTAGCACTGCCCCGAATATGTGGATTTTGCGAACTGTTTGAAGAGGTGCGAGCATCAGAAGGAATTTGTAGGTTGTCTATGATTCCTGCCACCGGAGGAATCCCTCCTAGGACCTTTGTGGTTGGTGTGCTGTTGTTTTGGGAGTTTTCCTGGAGAGGGAGGTATCCAAGTAACTGGGAAGAAATAATTTCTTCTAATTTTTAAAAATATATTTTTTATTGATTTCAGAGAGGAAGGGAGAGGGAGAAAGAGACAGAAACATCAATGATGAGAGAGAATCATGGATTGGCTGCCTCCTGCACACCCCGCACTGGGGATTGAGCCCTCAAACCCAGGCATGTGCCCTGACCGGGAATAGAACCTTTATCTCCTGGTTCATAGGTCGATGCTCAGCCACTGAGCCACACAGGCCGGGCTGTTCCTTCTAATTTTATTTAGGGAAACCATCATGGATTTTCAAAATTTTGAGATCAGTATAGGAAGAAGGAATGGGATGGGTGGTATCTAGTCCTTAAAATTCAATCTCAAGTGTGAAAACTAAAACACTGACTGTTTACTGTGAAACTCCTCCCGTATAGCATCAGCTCACCCCTGACATTGGCAGGTTCTCTGCATGATTGTGACTGTTGTACCTGCAGGTGGGTCCTGCTTGCCACTTCCCTTGGCCTGGGGGGAAATGTAGATTTCCCCTGTATTTTAGGACCTTTTACTCCATGCCTTTTACTTTGACAAGAGACTTGCTGCTTTACTGGGAGCAGGGCTCTTTGCGATGATTAGAGTGATTTTCCATGATTCTGTCCATACTTGGGGAAGATTTTGGAGACTACAAATAAAAGACAAAGTGGTTATATCAGTGTATGGATGGAGGCAGCCGCTCTGCTAGTATGCAGTGCCTTGCCTGTTATTGCTCTCACTGCCATTTTTACTCTTCCTAAGTGGCCAGTTGGGGATGAGGGGTCGGGGAAGGAGCTGGGTTGGGCGGGAGGAAGTCCATTTGCAAAGTCAATCGCGGAAGTGTTCAGGCAGAGCAGCAGACATCGGATCTGCGTTCTGTATAGATAAAGGGAGGATTTGATACCCAGCAGATGGGCCACCCTGCTAATGCTAGGGAAGCTTGCTGTGGCAGACTATGCACTTCTAATCTGATGGTATTTTCATCTTAATGTAATTGCAACCTGCTTTTTTTTTTTTTTTTTTTTTTTTGGGTAGGTAACAGCATTTCTGACAAAGGTGATAAATTCGCTAAAGCTTAACATTCAGACTCTTTCCTCATTTGAGTGTTATGTAATTTTATATATATATATATATATATATATATATATATATATATACACACACACACATATATATATATACTCAAAGGTCCCAGTCTTAACAAATTCCCTTCACAGGAGTACCGTTTGAGAGCCCATTCTCTCATTAATTTTATTTGACATTTATGTCAACATTACATTCCTAGCCTAAAAGGAGAAATCACATGTGTACGCAGGGGTGTATTTTAGAGTGGAGTATTTAGTTTGGCAGTGAAAGGCAGCCAGCTAAGTCTGCTAAAGCGAAATTTTCTAAATTAGTTGATAGAAAGTGGTCTTAAAGCACGAAATCCAAATTGTACTACAAAGTGCTGAATGCTGGCACACATGGCCGTTTTGATATTTGTAACATTTTTTTTTTCCTCCAGGGCTCCCAGAGTTGACTTAAAATGGTGTCTGGAAATGTAACTTGGGAGCCTTCAGAGGCGAACGGAAGGGACCAAGCTTGGGTCGCTGTGGTGTCAGGAGTGGCAGTCACTAATGTGAGACCTGGTGCAGAAGTCAGCCCTGATCCCTCTCCCGCTTGCACTGACTTCAGAGCTGGGAGTTGATTGGTTGGTTCCCGGTTGTGCTGAATGAAGAGTTTCACGAAGCTGCCTTGGTAGTGGGAGGGCAGTTGGGAGCCCCTTCTGAGCATCTTGAACTGCATTACTTCTCTGACCGGTTGATCACGTGGCCAAGGCACTGCTTAGCGCTTCCAAAAGGAGACAGAGCGCGGTCTGGGGTCATTAGCCCTGAGCAGGGAGCAACTGTGAGAGAACATTGCTGTCTCTGAGCTGCGTGTCTAGGCTGAATTTTGAGTCGGACGCCACCAGAGAGGAAAGGAGCTGCCCCTAAGCAGGATCCAAGGGCCTGAACGTGGCAGTTTTGGTTCCGGAATGCTGACTGTCACATATTTTGTGGTTTGTGTCTTCTTGAGCTGTGCTTTGCTATAAGGATGAATTGCAGACTGGGATTTTTTTTTTTTTTTTTCAGAGAGCTCATGAGCATTAGAGAAGACCGGCCTTTGGCATTCCAGCATTCACTCTTCCCCACCATGGCCTCCCAGCTCTGCCAGGGTGTGATCCCAAACAAACATTCCAGTCCCCTCCATGCTGTCTTCATGGTGACTCTGAAGGGTCAAATGGTTGGTGACCAGCAGGCCTGCGAGCCTGTCCAGAATGGCAAGGTCCCTCCACGGTCCCCACTAGAGGGATTTTAACCGGGACCCTCTGGAGTCTCGATCTCCTGGGGTCCCCTGGGTGGGCTGGCCACAGCATGTCTCTGAGAGTTAGGAGTGTTACCAAGGAAGATGAGGCGGAGGACGCTCGTAGTTTACGAAGGAGAAACTTTGCGTCTGGTTTGTCCTCATCGTCAGCATCAGCTTAGACAACTTTGCTCTCCGCACCTCAGTTTGGCTTTGAGGATGTTGTGATTTCCTTTCTTGTCTCCTCTGTGTAAGCTCTGGCTGGCCTTGCGAGGTGCATTTGTGCACAGAATAATCTCTGGTGGTGGTGGTGGTGGTGTATGTGTGGGCGGGGGTGTTTTATATCAGAGTGCTGGTATATCCTTTCAGCCCCTTTAAAGGCACTACAGGTAGAACTAAGAAATTCACAGTTTTCTGGCTGTCAGGGCAATTCTGGATTTCAGAGGGAAGAGATTTTGAGAGTGGGAGAGGCCCTGAAGGTCTGGGCCGCCTTTGCACATATAGATAAGCCCAGCGAGGTTCTGGGAGCCAGGTTTCCCAACAGTTGCTAAGCCTTCTTTTCTCCTTTTAGCTCTGCCTCTAGGATGATCGGAGAGGCTTCCCATTGTAACACCCGTGCGAGGGGGTAGGAATGCCTTTGCTGAGAGCTGGTAAGAGTCATGTTCTAGCACCCTAGAATGGAAGGGATCTTCAGAACTGTGGAGTCACACCTGGGGCCATAGGCCCAGGATGGCAGAGCTGGGACTGGCAGCTAGGTCCCTCCAGCCCTGACTTCATTATCCCCTCAAGGCTTTCTGGGTAGAAGGTGATTACAGGTACTTATGGTTTCCTCCCTCCCTCCCTCCCTTCCTTCCTTCCTTCCTTCCTTCCTTCCTTCCTTCCTTCCTTCCTTCCTTCCTTCCTCTCTATCTCTATCTCTATCTCATCTCTCTCATTTCTCTCATTTGTTTCATCTCTCCCTGCCAGCCACTAAACATATCCATTCCAGGTCTTTATCAACCCCAAAGAAGACCTAAAACCTTACTAGGGAGGTGTTTACCGTGGGACTAATCTGTCCTTGTTGAGGCCATGCCTCCATTTTAAACTTGGTTAAATGAACAACCATTCCCTTAGAAACATCGCATTTTTCTGGGATTTTTGCTGCTGCCTCCAGCTGCCCATGGGGTCTTAGTCCATTCAGGCTGCTGTAATAATACCACAGACTGGGTGGCCTAGAAACAGCAGGAGTTTATTTCTCACCGTGTGGAGGCGGAAGTCTGAGATCAAGGTGCCAGCATGGTGGGCTGAGGGCCCTCTTCCAGGCCACAGACCTCTTGTTGAATCCTCACCTGGCGGAAAGGGGTCTCCTTCATAAGAGCACTAATCCCATTCATGAGGGCTCCACCCTTGTGACCTAATCACCTTGCAGAGGCCCCACCTCCTAACAGCATCACATTGGGGGTTAGGATTCCAATGTGTGAATTTTGAAGGGGACACAAACACTCAGACCACAGTAAGGGGTGACACTTTTCAGCCAGGAGGGGAGTGAATGATTGGGTGGGGGCTGCAGGGAGAGTGGCTCAGATCAACAGCAATTGCGATGAGTAACCATGGAGATACTTCCCTCTGCCTCCTGTCCCCTTAAGAACAACTCCTCGTTGCTACTTAAGACCTTGCTTTATACAGATGCCCCCTCTTCTGTAGCCTTCGCCCCAGCATGGAGAGTGTGTCAGGCGGGCCCATAGTTCTTGCCCCCCAGTACCTGTCCACGTGGCATTGGGCTCATTGCTTGGCCCAGGAATGGTGTGTGGACATATCCGTGCTGTGTGAGAGGGAGCTCCCTCCCTTTCTTCTCTGGTGCAATTTAGAAACTGCCAGTGGACTGGCTGGAGGGCCCCGTCGCTTCTTTAACGAAATATTCGGAGAGCAACAAGTGCGGCTGGTTTTCCCTAAATGCAGCTTTATTGGCATCTGGCTTCTTGTAATATACTTTTAATATACTATGGATGCTGTCTCTGAGTAAATCAGCAGGTATGTTTTGAAATTAAATATTTGCTAAGGGCTAGGTTCTCCTGGTGTTCAATTATTGATAACGAATTTCACAGACACTGTCTGAGACTTGATGATATATGATCTTCGAGTGACCTGCCATTTATTAGACTTTATCTGCCCATGAAATCCATTTCCAATTCAGACCATATCTACTGTGGGGATTGCTTGCCAGAAATCTATTCCCAGGTTTCTCCTTATTTCAGTGAAATATCTCTGTCTCAGCACCTTTCCCAAGGTGGCTGATCTAATCAGGGCCCAATCACTTATCGCTTCTCATTTCCTTTGGCAGGTCTGTCAAACTGGGAAGTGTGCAGTCTGGAGCCATAGGGACCCACCCCCTTTGCCCTTTCCCTGTAGAGCCGATGGTTGGAAGATAGGAACTCCCCAAACCGGAGCCGGGCTGGGCTTTAGGGTCAGAAAAACGGAAGTGGCCTCCTGCCTTTCCCTGTGTCAGGCACCTTTCCTGGAAGAGCAGGGCTCCGTGACCCTGAGCCATTGGAGCTCAATTGCAGGGCATGGAAGGCCGCTTGGCCCTGGAGCCCTTTTCGGCTCCCCCTTCCTCTTAGACTTCGAAGCAGACAGGTGTGTGCTTCCAGCTGCTGCCAGGGCCAGCTGGCAGGACCACTCTAACGTGTCATCGCAGAAATAAAATTTGTCACCTCTGCGTTCTCAACCTTCGTTCTTTCATGTTTAACCAGCGCTCCGAATCTTTATAAACACATCCAGGTTTCTATTTTTGTTTCCTAATTAATTCAGAAAAGGAGAAGACACTGCTAATGATAGAAAAGAGAGGAGGGGCACAGGTAGGACTGAGGATGGCTTTTGTTGTTCAGTTACATGAGGTAATTGAATGAATACGGGTGCCCACACGTTGAGAAATTACCCGGGACCTGCCAATCAATCCCTTGGTGATTCTTGGGCTGTCCTGGAACTGGTCAGAATTTATGAACAAGGCTCCATTGATCAAATGTGAAGGCAAGCTTTTCTTCTTATACTAATGGACAGTGATACCTCATTTTCCCACCCACCAAGGAGAATAAGAATTTCCACATATGTTATTATTTTTTTAAATTATTTAAAATGTATTCTTTTTAGCACTACTTAAATTAGATTCTCTGAGTACATTAAACCTAATTTAACCTTTGTCTTGATGATTCAAAATCATCTTTATAAATATCTGGAGCTGTGCACTTTCATGATTGCAGAATCTTAACAGACTCAAGGGTGTAGTGTTTTAATTAAATGAGCATTTCCTCCATCCCATTGTTACCGAGAAGGCTAAAATAATAGGCATGAAATAATGGAAAGAGTTCTAAATTTGGAGTAAAAACTCTGGTTCTCATTTCAGTTTCATCGTTAATTAGCTGTTTGCCCTTCAGCAAGTCTCTTAACCTCTCTGAGAATTTATTTCTTTGTCTATAAAACTGGGGGATCAGACTCTAATGTTCCACAGATTGTTTAGATGGCTTACATTTTATTAGAGGCTTGCTGCACGAAATTCGTGCACAGAGGGGCGGGGGTGGTCCCTCAGCCCCGTGTGCACCCTCTCCAATCTGGGATCCCTCTCACAATCCAGGACTGCTGGCTCCCAACCGCTCGCCTGCCTGCCTGCCTGATTGCCCCTAACCAGCAGTTCTCAACCTGTGGGTTGCGACCATCGGAAAACACATACAGCATATCAGATACTTACATTACAATTCATAGCAGTAGCAAAATTACAGTTATGAAGTAGCAACGAAAATAATTTTATGGTTGGGGGTCACCACAATATGAGGAACTGTATTAAAGGGACGTGGCATTAGAAAGGTTGAGAACCACTGTAACTGCTTCTGCCTGCCAGCCTGATTACCCCCTAACCACTCTCCTGCCAGCCTGATTGATGCCTAACTGCTCCCCTGCCGGCCTGATTGCCCCTAACTGCCCTCCCCTGCCAGCCTGGTCACCCCTAACTGCCCTCCCCTGCAGGCCTGGTTGTCCCCAACTGCCCTCCCCTGCAGGCCTGGTCACCCCTAACTGTCCTACCCTGCAGGCCTGGTCACCCCTAACTGTCCTACCCTGCAGGCCTGGTCACCCCTAATTGCCCTCCCCTGCAGGCCTGGTTGCCCCCAACTGCCCTCCTCTGCTTGCCCGGTCATCCCTAACTGCCCTCTCCTGCCAGCCATCTTGTGACCACATGGATGTGGCCATATTGTGTGTTGGAGTGATGGTCAATTTGCATATTATCTATTTATTATATAGGATTTATTATATAGGATGAAGGGCCATGCTGCTCTGCAATGCCAGTTGTCCTGAAGGCTTTGAAGGCTAGGATTGTTTGTTTCTTTTTGATATGGCCCCAGGTTGTTCAGATTTTCTAGATATTGTGTTGGCATTGAAGTTTTTCTCTATATCATGGGTTACACACTATGATCTCTGGGCCAAATTCAACCCACCACCTGTTTTTGTGAGTAAAGTTTTATTGAAATGCAGGCCCACTCATTGTTTGCATAATGTTGCTGGCTGCTTTAGAGTGAAGGTGGCCGAATGGAGTAGTCAGTTCCTTAGAGAAGGCGCGAGTCAGAATGCCTAAGATATTCACCATCTGGCCTCTTTATCTTTACAGGAAAAGTTTACCAACTCTGTTTTATTTTCATTTGTTTATTTTCTTCACTTTCAGTCTGTCACTTTTCCAGGAATCCGTTTTAATGTACCACATCTACCTGACTAGAGGCTAAAGAACCAGACGACACAGCTCATTAGAATGAAGTTCAAAGGGAGGGTCAGTAGGTCCTGAGTAGAAGTTGGAGGGGACAGTCTCTGACCATAGTGCTGAGTGCAGGGGCTTTTTTAGCTGCCTCGAGGTCCTTCTTTCTCATTTGGGTTTCTGAGTAGTTATTCTATGTAGTTGAAGCCTCACCACTATGTGAAATTTCTAGAAACGGTCGCTTTTATTTTGCCGACTGTGGTTACGGATTTGCCATAAAATCTGTTTCCTGCCACTTCATACCTGTGGTGTGGCTCTCGGCTTGGGCCCGATGCACTGGAGCACACTGACCTTGAGATTTAGATCCTCTCAGCTGCCCAGGTCTGTATGACCCGAGGCCGTCCCCTTATTCCCCCTAGCCTGTTTCTTCTGTAAAATGGGAAGGACACTGAAGTCATCATAGGGTGTGCTGCAAGGGATATCAGGTTTCAGCTCCTCACTTCAGCTGCCCTTCCCATCACCTGGATGCAGCAGATGTGAAACTGCTATGCCAAATTCGAGAAAATAAAATGGGCCACAAGCCATGGTGGGCAAGATCATGGTGCCTTCACTTTTACCAGGTGACTCCACCATTTCCTCTCCTCTGTGTGGCCAGGTAAGTAAGTCTTGCCAGAACCCTGCATTGGCTCAGCTTGTGGTAAAGTCAGACTTGGATTCCTGTTAGGCCCTGTGCCTGTGTTCAGCTCCCGGGAGGTAAGGGGAGGAGTTAGGGTGAGGGGCAAGTTGCAGACATCCATGGGACCCTCGTCTTAACAGCATCACCCCCAGTTCCTATCTGTTACAGATGATGGTGCTGTTTCGTGGGCATGGATCTGAGACGCGAGTTATGTCTAGATGTGGTGTAGATGACTGCCTCCCTCTCTGGTCTATAAGTTCCTTCAAGGCAGGAACTGTTTTTTAATTTTAGTTCCAAATCTCCATCGACTAGAACAACGTCTGGCTTCAACAAATACATGTTGAATTGATTTGTCAGGACCAATGTTTTCTGGCGGCATACAGGTTTTTCGAGGTTTCTCTGTTAACTGTGGGTCTAGGGCAGGGGTGGGCAAACTTTTTGACATGAGGGCCACAATGGGTTCTTAAACTGGACCGGAGGGCCGGAACAAAAGCATGGATGGAGTATTTGTGTGAACTAATATAAATTCAAAGTAAACATCATTACATAAAAGGGTACGGTCTTTTTTTTTTTTTTAGTTTTATTCATTTCAAACGGGCCGGATCCGGCCCGCGGGCCATAGTTTGCCCACGGCTGGTCTAGGTAGACCTCTGTAGTAGCCATCTATTTTAAATTTGTTCCCTGTCCAGTGCTCAGTGGGGAAACACAGCCACCTCATGGAGGGGGAGTGGCCCTTCCTTTAGGATATAGAAATAGAAGGCAGGCAACAGCTGCGGCTACAGTGGAGCGGGGCTAAAATCTTAGTGGGAAATCTCGCCTGAGCCTGCTGCTCACCCATGGTCACCGCGGCTTTCCACCACCTCCTTCCCCTCTGTGACCCCGAGGCTGGCCCCCACTTCTCACCTCATTTCTTTTGCTCCCCTGCTGTCGGCGGGTCACGTGGGTCAGATGGTGGGAACCGACAACCAGGCTAACATACAACTCCACTTGCAGCTTATCCAAGAACGGGCCAAACGGCACAGCATGGCGACTACAGGTGACAGGACTGCATTGCACTGGAAGTTACTAAGGGAATATATCTTAAAAGTTTTCATCAAAAACAACTTTTGTAACTATGTATGTTGACGGATATTAACTAGACTTACTGTGGTGATCATGTAGCAATTTGTACAAATATCACATCATTATGTTGTGCGCATGAAACTAATATAATGCTGTATGTCAGCTATACCTCAACTAAAACAAGAAAGGGCCAAATCATTTTTTTATCCAAACCACATATAAAGACATACACGTTCTTGGGACGTGAATGACAAACACTAGATTCATTCTTTTTAACAAATATTGAATCTGATTTGTGTCAGGCAGCTTGTTAATTGTGGTAACAGTAGTAAAAAGGACAGAGGAGGCCCTTGCCGGCAAGGAATTGGTATGTAATTAACAAGGAATTGGTATGTAATTAACAAGGAATTGATATGTAATTAACAAGGAATTGGTATGTAATTAACAAGGAATTGGTATGTAATTAACAAGGAATTGATATGTAATTAACAAGGAATTGATATGTAATTAACAAGGAATTGGTATGTAATTAACAAGGAATTGGTATGTAATTAACAAGGAATTGGTATGTAATTAACCAGGAAACGAGCAGGTGAAACCATTGAAACTTGTGATGAGAAGCAAGGAAGGACATAAATGTTAGGGGCCAGCTCTGAGGAGGCGACATGTGCAGAATCTTAAAAATCTGGGAGCTCCTGCCTGCCTGATGTGGCTCAGTGGTTGCGTGTTGGTTAACCCATAAACCAAGAGGTCACTGGTTTCATTCCCAGTTAGGGCACATGCCTGGGTTGTGGGCTCAATCCCCAGTTGCGGGTATGTAGGAGGCAGCCAATCAATGATGTTTCTCTCTCATGGATATTTCTCTCTCTCTATCCCTCCTATCTCCCTCTCTAAAAACACAAAACAAAACAAAAAAACTCGCACACATTAAAAAAAACACAAAACTCTAGGAGCTCCTCATGCAGATGTTGGAAAGAGAGCTTCCTGGCTGAGGGAACAGCATGTGCAAAGGCCCTGGGGCTGATGTAGGGAACATGCTTGTTTGTGGGATTGGAGCAGTGTGAACACTTGGGAGAGTGTGGCCGGGGTGGAGGCCCAGGAGGCAGTAAGGGGAAGGTTGGTGGAAGAGGTTGGGTTTATTCTAGCTGCTGTGGGAAGTTTCAGGCGTGAGAATGGCATTGAGAGGTTTCTATTTCGAGCATCCCTTTTGGTGTTGTTATAGAATGGTTCTGAGGGGACCATGAGTGCAGTCCTGGCGACCAGGAGAGAGAAGTCCCTGGTACAGATAAAGTCAGGAAGAGAACTTTCTGATTCATTAGAATGGAAGTGGGGAGGGACAAGGAGATCCTGGGATCTAAGAGGTGGCATTTATTGAAATAGGAGAAACTGGGGGGGCTGATGGGAGGACAGGTTTTGGGGGAAAGTAGAAAGTCCAAGGCACCCTTTGGAGCTGGTACCCCTTCCTTTCCTTGCCCCTCAAGAATTCTCACTCTGATAAACAACAGGTTTTGTTCTTTTTTTTTAATCATTTTTTTTTGGTTAATCCTCACCCGAGGATATTTTTCCAATGATTTTTAGGGAGAGTGGAAGAGAGAGGGAAAATCGATGTGAGAAACACTTCTATTGGTTGCCTCCTGCATGAGCCCTGACCGTGGCCTGTGGCAGGGAGGAGTCTGCAACCAGGGTATTTGCCCTTGACTGGAATCGAACCAGGACCCTTTGGTCCACAGGCCCATGCTCTATCCACTGAGCCAAACTGGGTAGGGCAACAGGGTTTGTTCTTATAAGTGCATGTTCCCCGGGTATCACTTTGTTACCTAGGTTTGTATCATTAACCACTTGCTTACAGTAGATGCTCCATAAATCATTGTTGAGCACCAAGCATCCTCAACTTGTTTGAAGAGCTCAACTCCAAAGCAGTAAAAAGGAACTGTAGTTAAGAGGGGAGAGAGGCAAATGCAGAGGGTTTATTTTGTGTGTGTGGTGTTGAGGGTGAAATGGCTACATTTCTAAAAAGAAATTTTAGATCAGGGGTGGGGCATGTCTGGCCCGTGGGCCAAATAAAGCCTGAGAAATCATTTGGTCTGGCCCTCCCAAGGCAACTGCAGGTGGGACTCGAACTTCAGTAAAACTAGGGGCTTTTTTCATAGCAACATTAATTTATATTAAGTGAATTATAGTAAGTGAATGATGTTATCAATATCCGTATTTGGCAGGAAAAAGGTTCCCCACTCCTGCTCTAGATGATTGAGAGGAAGAAATGAAAGAGAGGATAGTTTTAGGGAACACACCTAGATGTCTGGCCCTTGTGCCACCTTTCTTGACCTCTGTACTTGTAACCTTTGGTCCAGTATCGGGTGGAGTTAGGGTCAGATAAACACACCTGTCTTCTTTTTCCCTTTCCGTTTATCCTATCTCTGCCCTGCTCTCTTCATATATATACATATACATATACATATACATATACATATACATATACATATACGTGTATATATGTGTGTATATGTATGTGTGTGTGTGTGTATATGTTATTTTTTATTGATTTCAGAGAGGAAGGGAGAGGGAAAAAGATAGAAACATCAGTGATGAAAGAGAATCATCAATCAGCTGCCTCCTACACACCCCACACTGGGGATTGAGCTCGCAACCCAGGCATGTGCCCTGACTGGGAATCGAACCGTGACCTCCTGGTTCATAGGTCGACACTCAACCACTGAACCACACCAGCTAGACTGCCCTGTTCTCTTATTCCCACCTTAGAGGGGGGAAAAGCAAGGTAATGGGGTGGAGTAGGAGCGCAAAGCCACAGGGGATGTCACAGGGGCAGGGGACATTGTTTGAAATGCACAGTAGCTGCTGTCACACACAAACATGAACGCGTCGTGAATAATTTCATCTCCCAAAAACCAGCACAGTGGGCACCGTTTTCACTCCATGGTCTCCGTGCTTGGGAAGATGGAAGCCGGTTAGAGTGGTACCACTTATTAACTGAAAAGTGCATCTCTGGAATATGTCCCATGTCCCGTGTCCCGAACTCGTCATTTCTGACAAAGCCAAATAATGAGGGCAGTGTCTTGTGATTTGAAAAATGAAGCATTTGTTGCATTTGAAAAAAAAAAATTAAGTTATTTCTTCCCCGTAGGAAGGTAAAGAAATCCGTGGTAAAAATAATAATTAAATGCTGACAGTGCTAACTTTCTACCCAGCATGAGCTGGCAGCAGTTTCATACCGAAACATTAGGTCATTTGAAGGGAAAAATCTGATTAAATGCCTCTGTAGGCTTTTCTGATTAGCCCTTCCTAAAAGCGTCCGTGACAGTAATGAAAGGGTGCAATCTGACAGCCGCAATTTACTCTTGAAAAAAAGGTAAAATAGAAGAGAGTGGACGCGTGAGGTTTTTACAGGAATTCCTTGCTGGTCTTTACTAGTGGGGCTTGTTTTACTAATCATTAGTGTCTAGCCATCCCGAGGAGCGCACCAGCCAGGAAGCATGTGGGATGGAAGGTACGCGGTCTCCTTGGGGTGAGGGTTGGGGGACAATTTCAATGCCAGCCTTTCTTTTCTTCCTTTTTTTTCTTCTTCTCCATGCAGTCGGTTTCGTGTTTCTGGGGTTAAACGACCTTGACACAAGCAGGTCTGGGAAGTGAAGGGTAGGTTGCAGGGATCCTCCTCGCATCCCACGTATTAATTTTCTGCGTCTGGCAGCTCCTGGCGTCTCTTTGTATTAACTCGCTATGGCATGAGGGCTGCAGGCCAGATTTGACGTGAAGATGGAGTGATTGGGTGGCATATGGTAAACGCAGCAACTGCCGCTAATTACTCTTGCTTTCCCCTTTCTCCTTGACTTCTGCGGGTCTTCGAGGGTTTGGTGAGTTTGGAAGTGCTTTCTTTTTTTCAACCCCATTTTACTCTCACCTTCAGTAGATAGGAGAGAACGCGACTTTCTTGGCTACGAGGTGATAGAATCAGAGTTTTAAACCTAAGAGAGGACTAGGGCTCCTCCAGCTCAAATACTTCACCCAGAGGATTTGCAGAGCGGAGCCTGGAACCCAGGTCTCCCAAGCTTCAGAGGAGCCTGTGGCTTTCCTTCGCTGTCCCACCTCCCAAAGCCGAGGTGAGGTGAGTGTCCTGGGGCTGCTGGAGCAGAACACTACCGACTGGGTGGCTGTAAAGCAACATAAATGTATCCTCTCATATGTTCTGGAGGTTAGAAATCCAGAATCGAGCCCTAGCTGGTTTGGCGCAGTGGATAGAGTGTCGGCCCTCGTACTGAAGAGTCCCAGGTTCGATTCTGGACAAGGGCATGTACCTCAATTGCGGGTTTGCTCCCTGCCCTGGTTGGGGTGCGTGCGGGAGTCTAGTCTATGTGTCTCTCTCACATCGTTGTTTCTTTCTCTCTGTTTCTCCCCCTGCCTTCCACTCTCTCTAAAAGTCAATGGGGAAAAAAAATCATCAGGTGAGGATTAACCAAAAAAAAAAAAAAGAAGAAGAAGAAGAAGAAAAATCCAAACTCGAGGCATTGGCAGGGCCACACCGACTGTGTGCTCAGTGGGAGAATCTGTCCTGTGCCTCCTTTCTCCCAGCATCTGCTGTTGCTGGCAGTCCTTGGCATTCCTTGGCTGTGGTTGCCATAGCTCCAGTCTCCGCTCCAGCATCTCATGGTACCTTCTCTGCCCGTGTCTCTATCAGCATCTCTTCTTTTCTTATGAGGATTGGATCGAGGGCCCACCTTACTCCAGCACAACCTCATCTCAACTAATCTCATCTGTAAGATCCTGTTTCCAAATAAGGTCAGCTCCTGAGGTTCCAGGTGTTAGGACATCAACATATCTTTTCCCTCCAGTAGTTTTACGGTTTTACTTTTCACTTTAATTTATTTATTTTTTTTGCTACATCTAGAATGCCTCATTGTGTTACAGTCCACATTCATTATTATTTTGGGTTAGTTTCAGGTGATGTCGGGGAAGGTGTTCACGTGGGTCTGGGAGACGTTTCCCTGCGATGAATCAGGATCACCTTCCGAGGCACCTTGAGAGCGCGCTCTGTCGTGTGCTTTTCCTGTCAGTGCGGCAACCTGAGTCCTGGCCATTTATTATTCATGGCGATGCTGTGTAGCTTTCACTTTTCGGCAGGGAGTGAGAGCATGTGAGGCAACCGAGGATTAGCCCTAAAAAAAGGATACAGTTAGAAACAGTTCAGAGACTGGATTGGAGTTGTAGACTTTTTCAGAGATTTCTCCCGGTTCTTTTTCAGCCCGTGGGAAAGCCCTTCCATTTGGAGAGCTGGTTCTGCTTATTTGTATTTTTGTTCTATGTTTCTTTATAATTTAGAACGTGCAATAATTTCTTCTATAATATATAGTCTGAAATTACTCAGCGATCACAGTTACCCTTTCCCCTTAGATATTATTTTGTCGCTCTCCCTCACTCTCAGTTCACCTTCTGGGAAGCTTGGCCCTTTTCATGTCTTTGAGCCTCTCACACTCGGCACGTAATCCACAGTGGCCCCCATTTCCTGCCTTCCTTATCTCCTTGCAGTTGCCCCATGGAGCCTCCCTGTAACCAAATGGACTTACTGTCTGATCTCCAAATATACCGTGTGCCTGAGTTTGCTCTGTCTCCTAGTGTCCCCTCCCTGCCTCTCTGAATACAACCTGTCCTCAGGGGCTGGCATCCATCATCCGTCCTTCATGGATGCTGCCCAAACAGGAAGTGATCTTGCCATGAGGGAAGGCCTTGTCAGTTCCTCCTTTGGCCCCCACAGGACTGCCTTCCCATGCCACCTCTTTATGGAGGTGGATTAGCAATCACAGGACGTCCCTTTCCTGTGACTGTGGGACACTTCCCATACTGCTGCCTCACCGGGGTGCTGTGAGGATCAAGTGAGGTGGAACATTAAAATTATTTTAAACTCATCTATGAGAGGTACTATTGAAAGATTTCTCACTGAATGTGCCTCAATTTACTCACCTGTGAAATGGACCTATTTTAATGGTGCCTAGTGAGGATTAATTTATAAAGCACAGAGGATAGTACTTGGCGTATTGTGAGTCATTTCAGTAACAATGAGCTGCTGTCATCATTATCCTCCGCCTCCTCATATCTGGGCAGATAGGTTGTATATGCTTTTAGGAAAGAGACTGTGGGATCTCCTCCATGCATAGGAGAGCCTTATACTGACTGCTCGGTAAACACTGACTGGCTAAATTGAGAGTTCCATTCCTTTGCTGTGTGTAGTACTTACATTCTCCATTTCCACCCTCATCTTCTTAGACATTAAAATTCCCACTGATCACTCTTTGGCCTGGAAATTTTCAAATGAATAGAAATCAACTCTCTGACAGCAGTGTTGATTTTTGGCTCTAAACCCAAATTAGTTTGATAGGTAAATGGCTGGGTGGTGCTGGAGTCATCCTCTGAAAGTGGTCCCGATTCATTTTCTTTTGATGCCTCCTCATCAGGATGTAGCACGGGCATGTTTTGAAATGGAGCATCCTCTATTAGTGTAATTGAGCGTAGTTTTGACAGCGGCAAGGTGTGTGTGATGTCCTCGTAGTAACCCTTTGAAGGTGTGTGTGAGCAGAATTGTTTTACAAACGGGGGGCGGGGGGGACAGAGAATTTCTGTTCCACCTGTGTGTATGGTAGCTGGTTAAGTGACGGAATGAGAAGAAGCAGGAAAACCTTCCAGTTGACTACCTGGAAGTAAAATTTTAATACGTTGCTTAAAAATACCTGTCACAATCTGCTTACCACATACAAAGGCTTGTTAATGACATGCTTTTAGCTATTGATACAGATTTCACATTCCTTTCACACCCCCAACCCTTGCCTTGTCTTACCAATACTCTTTCCTCACCAAGTCCAAGTGCACTCACCCCTATTTTTTGCATGGGTAAAAAGATAGAGATCCCATCATAACCGGTTTGGCTCAGTGGATAGAGCGTCGGCCTGCGGACTGAAAGGTCCCAGGTTCGATTCCAGTCAAGGGCATGTACCCTGGTTGCGGGCACATCCCCAGTAGCAGGTGTACAGGAGGCAGCTGATCGATGTTTCTGTCTCATCGATGTTTCTAACTCTCTATCCCTCTCCCTTCCTCTCTGTAAAAAATCAATAAAATATATTAAAAAGAAAAAAGAAAGATAGAGATCCCTTTGGGGGCTAATGCAAGTGTATTTCTTTTCTGTCCATACTCCAGTAGGAAGCCCTGAATGGCACTAATACTCAAAATCTGGACAATTGACTTTCTTCTTAGGACGTACGATTTGGGTAATTTTACCAAGAATTGATGGTGTGACAGCAAAATGAGTGATTTTATTTAGGAGTCGTTTTCCTGTAAGAAGTTGAGTGAAAAAATGTTCCAAACCTACTTCATAGATGCAGGTCGAGAAACAGAAGTAGATGCTGCTACTGAGAGGGCCCCGGGAGGAGGCAAAGGAGCAAACGAGGGTCTTGTCGTTTGATGTGATAGTGGATGAATATAACAATCACACCCAAACCCCTGTACACACACACACACACATTCCTCACACCAGAGCCTTGCTCATATTTACCGCTGTTCACAATTACACGGACAACTCTCTCTTTCAGATATTTTTGGAGCACCCCCTCCTTTGCTACCATGTTTCCCTGATGCCTGTGAAACGAGGCATTGCCCTTGAAGGTATTGCAAAGCCATCGAGGTTCCTCCAGGCCACTGTGAAGCCTCACCCCTCATCATGGAAGCCACCTCTTGGCGATGCCCACCCACCATGACATCTTCTCTTCCTTCCTCTTCCTCATGGGTCCCCACCTTCTGCTCAAACCCAGGAGGCCATTCTACACCCCACTCCTCTCTGTTGAGACTGGGCCTCCTGTGCTCTGGAAGTTATCCTCGGGGCTGATTTCAGTGGGAAAGGCACTTACCTGGACTCCTTTACCTGTCATGGCCTTGCCAGCATCCTTCCCATTGGCCGAGGCATGGTGCCGTGTCTTAAATCTCAAGCTTTTCTGCTGGAAGTTTCTGAACTGAGGGTATGTCTGGAGGCCGCAGAGCAGAGTCCAGGGGGAGACCCAGCTTCCAATGTCAGCTTGTCCACCGGCGGGCTGTGTGTCCCCTGAGAGCCGAAAGGGTGTATGTCACGTGCTTGTCTTGGTCGCTGGCACACAGCACGCATAGTGGGATGGCTGGTTTTATTGTCCTTCTGAATCTCCTTAGATACCAACAAGTAAATCCCTTGAAAGCAGGTAATACTTGCTGGGTAATGTAATTTTTGGTTCATAACGATAGGTCATTATGAAGTAATGAGACTTAGGCTTGTAAATGGGCTCTGGAGTGACTTCTACAATCAGTGACAAGATACACTACTGTCCATAAAGCCGGCATATTCCAGGGCTAGATTTTCATTGTCCAAAGCTCTGTACCACGAGTGAGGTGTACAGGTAACTCAGGGACAGGGTATGGTTTTCCCTATCCATGCAACCAGCCAGGACAAGCTGCGTGAGGAGGGGATGGTCCCCATTTTCTCTCCCCATCCCGTCACCGGTGATCCAGGGGCTCCATGGCACCACAGCCTGGCCAGCCCCTTGCCTGTACTCATCTGTTTGTTCCCGGAAGACTAGCCTGACCGACCTTCGCTGTTTTTGAAAGGACCCTCCTCCCCCAAAGGATGTTTCTGAGCTAGTTCAACGGCCTCTGTTCTCAGCTGTTGCTGCCGGGTCACAG
Organism: Myotis nattereri; assembly: GCF_964212035.1. NCBI lineage: Eukaryota > Metazoa > Chordata > Mammalia > Chiroptera > Vespertilionidae > Myotis > Myotis nattereri. The sequence continues at coordinate 12,141,249 of NC_138075.1, forward strand.
AGCTGAAGAGAATAACTTTACTGGGTCCCAACACCTTCCCTTCTGTCCAGTAGAAGTTCTGATGCATTGTGTTTTAAGAAAAGAAAAGAAAAGAAGAGTTCTGTGACTTTGTAATCACACGTTCCTTATTACTTCTGTAGCACAGTGTCTTCTAGAGAGGGCGAGCGAGAACCGGAAGTGATAAGGTTGGTGCTAAGAGAGGCCTGAGCCTGTTCTAATGTGAATAGGTTGCACGAGATCCTTTGAGTCTCAGCCAGATAATGAAAACCAAGCTGCAGTGCACCTTGACCCGTGGTTGCCCCTGCTTCACAGCTGGCTTTCCAGGAACTGCTGGAACCATTGCACCTGCCTGCTTTCTCTCTCGCCCGGCCCTGGGCTCCAGACCTGGCCACCTGGGCTCCAGACCTGGCCATCGGGGCTCCAGACCTGGCCATCTGGGCTCCAGACCTAGCCATCTGGGCTCCAGACCTGGCTATCTGGGCTCCAGACCTGGCCATCGGGGCTCCAGACCTAGCCATCTGGGCTCCAGACCTGGCCATCTGGGCTCCAGACCTGGCCATCTGGGCTCCAGACCTAGCCATCTGGGCTCCAGACCTGGCCATCTGGGCTCCAGACCTGGCCATCGGGGCTCCAGACCTGGCCATCGGGGCTCCAGACCTGGCCATCTGGGCTCCAGACCTGGCCATCGGGGCTCCAGACCTGGCCATCTGGGCTCCAGACCTGGCCATCTGGGCTCCAGACCTGGCCATCTTTCCTCACTGTACAGCCAAGGCCAGCTCAGCCTTCCTTGAACGATGGGGCTTGCCCAAGACCTAGGATGAATCTTGACCTGAGGCAGTGTTTAGGGAGCTTGATCCTGGAATTCTTGCCTTGTCCAACCTTGACCTTCAGTTTTGGTTCTTTTCATTGGTTCCCCAGACTGGTCCCCAGGTCCCTACCCTGTTTCTGAGCCCAAACTTCCTGTCTTGTTTTGCTGGTTGAGAACCCAGGAATGAAGGCCTGTGCTCAGCCTTGCCCTGTCCACGCAGTAGAGCCTGCCTCTCAACACCAGCCCAACACATGTCCCCACGGACTGCCTGCTCATCTGCTCTGAGGTTTGCCCTTCTCCTTTCCTGGTCTTACTGCCATGACATTCTGTGTTCTGACTTCATACAACCTTTTCCCTGCACTAACACTTGTTTCTTTACTGCCCTTCCCTTTGTATTCAGTGGAGATACTTCATGCCGATTTTAACCACATGCTCCGGGCAAAGATAGATGGATAGATAGATAGATGATAGACAGAGAGATATCGTCTGGCGAAGAAAAGCACATCTTCAATACTCACAGTGCACATTGTGGATTCTTGTGTCTATAAGATCATTCCATTTTAAAGCAGTTTTTAATTTCAAAGTAATTTTGTCCACACTTGTTTATTACCTTCTGTTCTGTCTTTAGTTTCTTTCTTGTTTTTTAAAAACCCACCCCCTACCATATAGTGTAAGGTTAACACTCACTGATTTTTCTTTTTTTTGAAAAAATATACAGTTTTATTGATTTCAGAGAGGAAGGGAGAGGGAGAGAGATAGAAACATCAATGATGAGAGAGAATCATTGATCGGCTGCCTCCTGCATGTCCCACACTGGGGATTGCGCCCAAGACCCAGGCATATGCCCTGACCATGAATTGAATGGTGATAAACACACACACACACACACACACACACACACACACACACACCATTAGACTAGGAGGTAAATTACATGAGTTTTAGTCCTGACCACAAACATTCAGTGAGCTCTTTGGTCAAATCTGCTTTCCTCTTGCTAAACCTTGGTTTTTGGCGTTATAAAAGGGGAGTATTTTTATGTCTCCTGGCTATCTTATTGTAATTATTAAGTTGAATGATATGTGAATCGGCTTAAAAAACTGTAATGCACTATACAAAAGACCAGTTTGGATATTATTTGTTAGAAAGATTGCTTTTAATAAAGAAAAGGAATTGGTAGAATGTCACCTGGGATATGAAGTTGCAGTTGACAGACAAAGAAATAAGTGGCTCTTAAATGTATGAAAAAATGCTTATTCTCAGTGCTAATAAGAAAAATATAAACTAAAACTTTAAGAGATCATTTTCACCTGTCAGATTAGTGACGTTCAAAATAGTTGATAATACTCTGCGTTAGCCCAGGTGAGGAGAAGCAGAGACTGATGGGAGTTTAAACTGATACAGTTTCTAGGAAAAGCACATTGGTAATAGTAATTGAAGTAGAAAATGCATATATCTCTGGGAAGGCCATGGTATTTCTTAAAATGTATCCCACGGATGTGCTGATACAGGATGCTCTCAGAGATACGTGAAGTGAAAGTGCAAAGTGCGGAACAGTTCATGCAAACCATTGTGTTTGTGTGTTTTTCCCACAAAAGAAAGAAATGCTAGCATTTGCATAGATTATATCTGAAAGGATATGGCCGGATTTAGATAATTGTTTTAGTTTTTTTTCTTTCTTTTGTTGTATTATTTTGTTTATTTCCTTTTTCCTATTTGCTTTTTTAAAATTTTTCCAGCTGAGGAGTGAAATTGGGTGGCTGGTGTCAGGGGTGATAAGATTACTTCTCACTGCATGTCCTTCTGATCCTTTTGGATTTTGTATCATATGCAAATATTGCCAATTAAAAAAAAATTGAAACAAAACAAAAGGAAACCAAAAAGTGAACAATAACGAAAATATGGAGAAAGCTCCCCCTCTCCTACTTTCCTCTTGCTAAAACAAAATAAAATGAAATAAGGAAGAAAGTCACGTACAGTGAATTATTCAGTTTTTTTCTTTCTGCCCTTTAGCATGCTTGATTTTCATATGCCTTTTTCTTTGTTAGAGTAAAGTTAGAATATTTTCCTGTTTGGGAAACGAAGTCGCGCCTTACAACTACAAAAAGTGATTTTATTTTCACCGTTCTAATGAGCCAAATAGTCATGTCTGTGCTTTTCCCTTGGTCTGCCAATCTTTACTTCTGAGATCCCAGTAACCCTGGAACAGCTGTGAGCATCACACCTAACCTAGAGACCCTCTCCCCGACTCCCCAGGGAGCGGTGGAGTTGGTTGGAGAGGACCCCAGGGCCTGTGCCCGCCCTGGGAATTCATCTCCGCAGTAATTAGGTAGCTGTCTGGGGCTGTGGATTCTGACTGGTATTGGACATTTTGTTAAGTGACTCAAGTTCTGCCTTCCTGCTTTATTAGAAATTACAGGTGTAGCCTGGCCAGTGTGGCCCAGTGGTTGAGCATCAACCTATGAACCAGGAGGTCACGGTTCTGTTCCCCGTCAGGGCACATGCCCGGGTTGTGGGCTTGATCCCCAGTGTGGGGCGTGCAGGTGGCAGCCAATCAGTGATTCTCTCTCATCGTTGATGATGTTTCTATCTCTCATCGTTGATGATGTTTCTATCTCTCTGAACCTCTCCTTTCCTCTCTGAAATCAATAAAAATACATTTTAAAAAGAAAAGAAATTACAAGTTGTGTATGTGGGGATAATGCTTCCCAAGATTTGCATTCTTTAATTTTACTCTTTTTAAGCTTTCCTGTTGTTTAAGCAGAGTGCTCCTTGAGTTAGGTTTGTCTTGTTACTACTTTATAGTTCTTCTGTACCGAATTGTCCTCTTTGTGTAATTATGGGAACCACGTGGCCTCTTGAGCTATGAAATCCACATGGAGCCCTGCCCCTCATCAGACAGGGTCTCTTAAAGATTCTCAAAAGAAGAGGCCCTCCATGCACGGGAGCCGCATGGGGCGTTTGAAACAGCCCCTCTGCGTTGGCCTTCCGTCACCTTCCATCGGGAGGATGCACCACAGCCCACATGGAGACAACCTCGGGCCTCGGTACAGAGCTGTTTCCTTGTGGACAGAGACACTGTGGAGGTGAAGGCCAACTTCTACCAAGGCTGTGCTTACTCTTCTGATGTGAACGAAAGCCACTTGTTTGTTTGATGGGGTTCGGCTTGTTTGTATGCCCCTCACACCTGTAGTCAGAGGTAAAGGGTGTGGTGTGAACTGCAGGCTCAGATTTGCAGGGAGGGACTTGAGTGTAGCTGATGTGTTCCAGCCATCCTTAAGCCTCGCTTGAGCAAATGAATAGTTGTGCCCCTCACTAAAAACAGCGCTCGCAGCTCGAGCAGTTTTTCAGACAGCCTTGGCAACGATTGGCCCTGGCCCGCAGCGGGTCCTAACCCTGGAGCAGCCACTCTTAAGTTCTTGGAAGGAGGAAGATAAATCTCAAGGCAACAGATCTCCTGTCGCCCTTCAAGTGTTTGGCTCCAGATCAGTAATTAATTTTACAGAGATCACCTCATCATGAAGATGATGGCATATTATATTATGTATTCCTTTTTCTGAGGTGACTCTTACTAGGTTCCTAGAATCTCCGGGTTCCCAGCTTTTTGTGCCATGAGATTACAACAGAAACAAGTAAACGAAACTGCTCTGGCAAGAGGGGGTCCTGATGTCCAAGACTGAATCCTGGGTGAGGCCATAAAAGCAGAGTGTACCCCCAGATAGGCAGTTATCCGGCAGAAAGGAAGGAAAACGTCAGAAGTGGGGGTAACCAGGTCTTTGTTTTATAAGCATGTCATGAGTACTCACTCTACAGGGCGGGACAAAGGTAGATTGACAGTTGGTACGGAAAATAATATAATAATTAATAAAAAATAATATGAAAATAAACTGTGTTTTGAGTACTCAACCGTCAACCTGCTTTTCTTTTTTTTTTTTTTAAATATATTTTATTGATTTTTTACAGAGAGGAAGGGAGAGAGATAGAGAGTTAGAAACATCGATGAGAGAGAAACATCGATCAGCTGCCTCCTGCACATCTCCTACTGGGGATGTGCCCGCAACCCAGGTACATGCCCTTGACCGGAATCGAACCTGGGACCTTTCAGTCCGCAGGCCGACGCTCTATCCACTGAGCCAAACCGGTTTCGGCGTCAACCTGCTTTTCTCCCACCTTGTCTACTCAGTACTGTGCCATCTGGGCACACAATGGGCAGGGACTGAGTGGTTGATTAGATAGACAGGGCCCATCGTAAGGAATAGACACCAGTCTAGATGCCCCAGAGAACTGTGGGAGGAAGTAGTGGGAACAAGATCCTCAATAGTAACACCTTGGATTCTCACTTGAGAGGTCACTGGAGGGAGCTGGGGTGCCCTCTTTGGAGGGGGGTAAGATGAGATACAGTGGTGTTGGTAGGAAGGACAGGTGTTGGTAGGACCGGGGAAGGTGGAAGCATCGGGACCTATTTCTGCTTTCTGACTTTCACTTGAATCCCACAGAACTGATCTGAGTAGTTGCAGAAGACTAAAACTAAAGGAGCTGAACCCCAGACAGTTAGACCTGCAGCTCTTGATCCCCTTAGCGCAGGGGAGTGCCCAGGAAAAGGATGTTTTCCCCCACCTCACCATCCTTTCATTTGCTGTTTAAAAAACTGGCTCTTTTGCCTTGTGCTGCAGTGAAAATATTTCCACCATTCTTGGTAAGTAAATGGAGACTTGAAGCTTAAACTTCTGCCCCAGGCAAGGAACCAAAGGATGTCATTGTGCATAACTTCAAAGGCTGATAAGATGCTTAAGGTCGCTGCTCTCTGAAAGAGTTTCTTTCTTTCAAGTCCAGCCAGAAACGTTCGTGGGCACGTCCCACCATTATTCCGGCGAGAAGCAGAATGTTTCTTTCCTGCTGGTCTGTGGAGGCTCTCGCTTGCATGCCTCTGCCCCACAGAATATATTCTCTCTCTGTCGGCCCCACAATGATTGCTTTGTGCTTTGGATGATGGATGCCCAGTGAGCATGATATTAAAAGCAGGACCTTCTCTGTCTGGAGGAGTCAGAGAAACAGTGGTCTCTGTTGCACCATTTCCATGTTTGCATGAAGCAGCCGCCCACGGACTTGGGGGATCGTGTTTTTGTTTTCTTTTTAATCCTCACCCAAGGATATGTTTTTATTGCCTTTAGAGAGAGAAGAAGAAGAAGAAGGAGAGAGAGAGAGAGAGAGAGAGAGAGAGAGAGAGAGAGAGAAGAGAGAGAAACATCAATGTGAGAGAGACATCCATCGGTTGCCTCCCATACCTTCCCGAAGGGGAATCAAACCCAAAACCTAGGTATGTTCCCTGGCCGGGAATCGAACCTGCAACCTTTTTGGTGCACATGAGGCTGCTCCAGCCAACTGAGCCATCCGGCCAGGAAGGGGGTCTTGTTTCTGGTTTTGATTTTTTGGATTATGACTGGTGTGGTACAAGCTGGTGAAAAACAAGCCAGCTGCTCTCTCACCGTCTCTGATCATCCACCATGTGAAGTCTCTTGGTGGCAGTCCCACAGGTTTAGTTCAGAGTCTACTGTTTGTCAAGGACACTGCTCTCTGTCTCTTTTTTCCATTTTATCCCGGGGCGATGCAGAATATATTGGTTTCTCTCTGTCACGAGCAGACAATTTGGCACAGCAGACACCCTTAACCTGCGGAAGAAGGGACGGAGGATTTGCCGTAAATGGTCTAGGAAGCAGGGAAGTACTGGCGGCTGCTGGAAATGTTTACTGTTGCCTGCACCTTCTTTCACATAGAATGTCTCCCAGCTCTAACGGGTTTTTAATACCGTCTGAGTGTGGAAACGAAGGCCCTCTTTCCGTGCTATCGGGCCTAGGAGGACAAGCTTCGGGATGGAGGGGATGGAGTCCTTGGAATGATTCATTACCCCAGACGTGGGCACTGGAGCATGGTGCTTTACTGGCCAGAGAGGGTGGCCCCGCCTTTGCGTCTCTATTTCATTTTATTTAAAAAATATATTTTTATTGATTTTCCAGAGAAAGGGAGAGAGAGAGAGAGAGGATCACTGATTGGCTACCTCCTACATACACCATACTGGGGATCAAGCCCACAACCTGGGCATGTGCCCTGACTGGGAATCATTCATAGGTCGACACTCAGCCACTGCGCCTCGCCACCCAGGCCTCCCTTTGTGTCTTTAGAGCTCCCAGGTGCTCAGTAAATGCCTGTGGGGGGCGCAGTGGAAGTATAATTGAGGGTTTTGGTGTTTCCTTTACCTGAATTCCTGGCTCTGAGGATAAAGACAAAACTCCCTAGCCCTGCCCTGCCACACCATCGTGCAGTGGTGTCCGTCATGGGCACCACCTGCTGCCTTCCGTGGAGGGAGCGTTCGCCAGCCTGCCAGAAAATGTAACATAAATGAGACCTGGGAACCTCACAGGCCCAAGCCCTCTTTCTCGCATTCCAGACTGATGCCCTCAGGCAGACTGGAGATAGCTTAATACAAGCATATTTGTAACACTCCGGTTCCAACCAGATCAAAGGGTGGAGAGCCTTCCTGGGTTGAGGCCGCCAGGAGGGAAATGGACCCTGAAGACAGCCTGTGTGGCTTGGCCACCCCTTGAGTCCGAGAAGAAATACCAATTCTGTTATGGATGTTTGAGCCATCAGATGGAGACTTTGAAGTCTCTTTGCCTATTGTATGTGGGATTCAGTGCCCGTTACCCCCAGCCTTGACTAGTTGAAGCTGGTGCTTTCTTCTAAAGTGGTGCCTCTTGTTGGGGCATCTGGGAAACATGAGTGCGCCCCCACATGCCAAATAGGGCTGGAGTTCAGGGAGTGGGGCAGGAGTGGGGCGCACTCGGCTCACAGGCTGGATCTCTGGGGATGTTCCAGAAGTTACTGTGATGGGGACGACTTGGAGGAACTAAAGCTATAGTAAAACGAAACCTACTTTATTTCCTCAAACAGACTACAGAAATGCTGGTGTTTTTGTTGCTTGGATCAGCTCCCCCCCACACACACACCCAAACTTTTAGATTCCATGGATTAATACAATTTCACAAGAAAATTTTCTGATTTTTTTTTTTTTTTTTGCAAGTAAGGGCTTTAAAAATCATCATTTCTTATCACGATAATTTCATGGGACAATGGACCGTTGAAGAAACCCCCAAAATCAGTAAGAATTTAATTTCAGAGTAAGAGCAGTATTTTAAGTATAATACATTTAGCATTATTTTGAAAAAGACCACCTTCATCCATTGCAGTGATTTTTGTCATTGTGCCTCTGGCCAGTGAAAACTTTGTCACTGACCAGTGCTGACGTGGGAAAAGGTATTTGGAAACTGTTGTGTTAGCCACATGCATTCTGTAGTATATTAGACACAGATACATAAATTGGAAAGAAAAATCCTAATGATTATGGTAATAACTTACATTTACTTTAGGCTTTTAATTACAGAGTACTTTCACATATATTATCCCATATGCTCAGTTAGCGTATGCGTTTGCAACATAAATTAGTCTTAATAGCTTAAGCTAAATAGAATTAAGAATAGAAGGGAAGTCTAGTGTTTAAACTGTTAGTGTCCTAGAGTCAAGTATGAATAATTTTTTTAGTCATCTACTGCTTTGATTTTTCCACTCGCTCTTACCCTGCTACATTAGGAAGAGCAAATAAACATAATATTGTGATGATATGCACACATCTTTACAGCCATATGTACGGCCTGCTTGTGCACATGCATATATTTATGATGGCTTTTTCTGAATAAAAATTAAAATACATATTCTGACAAGCAAAAATATACATGTGGGGAATACTGTAATTACCTGAAATACAGTGTGAGGGAATCTGAGGAATATGTGGGGCAGGGATTAAGGGTGGGGGAGGGGAGAGAGAAGAGAGAGAGATAGAGAAGAGGAGGGGAGGGGAGGGGAAGAGAAGAGAAAGAGGACCGAAGAAAACAGCTGCAAGTGAAAGAAGGGGTTTTTGCTCTAAGTGAATAGGGGTGTTTCTCATCCCAAACTTATATTTAAAAACAGATACGTGTTTTGACTTCAAAAGACATCTCACGGAGCACCTGAGTGTGGGTGTGTCTGGCTCTGAACGTTGCCTTTGAGCAGGGCAACACAGTGCCTTCCCGTTGCCACTTCTCTTTCCTGCCCCTGCTCGCTCTCCCAGGGTCACAGCCTCCCCAAGGTGTCCCGAAGGAGGGAGTGAGCTTCGCTCTTCTCTCTGCAAGAGTTCCTCTGAAGCAAAATCTGTTGCCAGACCAGCAGCCTCGTTGCTAAAGTGGCAAGTCTTATTTTGAAGACCCTCAACCAAGCTAGAACTTCAGTTAGGCTTTCATTAATCAGTAGATTCATTAAATCGGGCTTTGGTCATTCAACACACATTTACTGGGTGCCTCCTCTAGTCAGGTTTAGGTTGGGGCTGGGCAGTGGGGATACATACTAATGGTGCTGGCTCATGATAAGATAGTTTCTAACCTTGGAGAGCTTACAGACCATCGTGGAGAGAGACAAACTAGGAAACAGAAAATTAGGTACAAGTGGTGATGAGTTCTGGATAGGGAGCAAATGGGATACTATTATCAATAAACTTGAAAGAAACAAACTTGCAAACTCATCAGGTAAAGAGAAATTTGACAATTGATAATGTGTGTGTGTGCATATGAAAAAGATAAAAATACATTTGTACTGCTTTTATAACATAAAAGAATTAATTTAGCCCTGGCTGGTGTTGCTAAATGGTTAGAGCGCCGGCCCTCACACGGAAGGTTCAATTCCCGGTCAAGGGCACCTACCTGGGTTGCAGGTTCAATCCCTGGCTCTGGTGGGGGCATGTGCAGGAGTCAACCAATTGATGTGCTGCTCTCACTTTGATGTTTCTCTGTCTCCTTTTCCTTCCTCCCTTCTACTCTTTGTAAAAATCAATGGAAGAAGTATCGTTGGGCCCTCCCGACATGGCTCAGTTGTTGAGCGTCGACGTAGGAACCTGGCGGTCACAGTTCAATTCCTGGTCAGGGCACATGCCCAGGTTGCGGGCTCGATCCCCAGTGTGGGGTGTGCAGGAGGCAGACAATCGATGATTCTCTCTCATCATTGATGTTTCTCTCTCTCGTTCCCTTTCTCTCCCCCTTTCTCTCTGAAATCAATAAAACTATATTTTTAAAAGATATCCGTGGGTGAGGATTAACAAAAAAAATATTTTAAGAAAGAAAACCATTAGGGGAAAAAAATCATTAACTCCTAGATTTCTCATGGCCTTTACTTCCCGAGTGATTCCTCTGCAAAGCCACCACTCGCTGGATTGCTTACAGGGAGCAAAGTGCACGCGATAGGAAGGGGAGAGCCAGTTGGCTGACTGACCGCATAGCAGACTCTTCATGACACAGCTCTGGTGGTTTGTCCAGATAGCCCAGATTAGCCATAAACTAAACAATGTAATTGCTAAATGTGGGGGTTGCATTGACACGCCATGTCCTTTTCCAATGAAAACGACAATCATCTCACATTAACTGAACATTTACTCTGAATAAGGCCCCCAGCTTGCACTTGGGGAACATACACCTGGGAGGAGAGAGGATAGTTACATGCAGAGGGAGAGATTAGCTGGGGAAGGGGGACTCAGCAGAGGATTCCTGGGGTGGCATTGAGACTAGATCTTAAAGTGTGGGCAAACGTTGGACTTGTGGAGAGTGGCAGTGCCATGCACCTGCCTAGCCGCCTCTACCAGCTCACGGGTATAGCCATTAAGCCTCTTTTTCATATTAAAACTAACAACTCTTTGTTTCCTGAGGGCATATGTCTCGTTAGGGAGTAATACTAATATACCAATTTCCATCAAGTTGCATTTTATCATCATAATGGTTATGGAGGAGGCTGCTCTTAGCTCCTGCAGTGCATTTTAATGTGTTGCAAGAAACATGGAAACTGACTAAAGGCATAATGGATCCATAATGGACGAGGAGCTGGCGAGGCCACAAAAGGGCAGTGCCGTCTGTGGCTGCTGCAGGAAAGCACATTGCTTGAAGTCATATGCATTCTCTGCATCAGAAGGAGCAGACGGGCACATTCGATTTCACCCGAGACTCCTAGGATATGGGTGGGCAGCATTGCTGGCCTGCGTGCCTGGGCGCAGCCACCTTCAGTGTGTCCTGTGGCGGCCCGCGCCTGCTAACGATCACAGGTTGGGGATTACATGAGGAGGGAAGCACTCTGTCGGTGCCAGGGGGCGCAGCTTTCTGAAGAGGCTATTATCGGAGGAGCTGATACATTACGAATGCCCTGGAGGATCTTTTCCTAAGGAAAAGTTGGTGATCAAGTGTGAGTGTATTTTATGGCATTGAGAGCCCTGACGGGTGGGCCTGCTTCACACCAGAACCCTGGGAACAGACAGGCATGGCCTCAACCATCTGGGGAGCCCAGTCACCTCGGTCAGTATATCTTAGAGGTGGTTTCATAAATGAAACCATTTTATCTCATGTCCTAATAGCAGGGGTCCTCAAACTTTTTAAACAGGGGGCCAGTTCACTGTCCCTCAGACCGTTGGAGGGCCAGACTATAGTTTAAAAAAAAACTATGAACAAATTCCTATGCACACTGCACATATCTTATTTTGAAGTAAAAAAACAAAACGGGAACAAATACAATATTTGTATTTGCATGTGGCCCGCGGGCCGTAGTTTGAGGACCCCTGTCCTAATAGTAAATGTATTCGAAATAAGGCCTGGACAAAGACTTTCATTTCTTTATCACACCTACAGCACAGGAATGGGACCTCAGAGCCCTTAGTGTGCCCTTGCTGGTTGGTATTAATTTTTTAACTAAGATCTGTTTCTACTCCAGTAGCATTCTTTTTTTTTTTTTTTTGAGAGGGAGGAAGGAAGATGGAGAGAGAGGAACATGTATGTGAGAAGCATCGATTGGCTGCCTCCTGCATGCCCCTTACTGGGGATGGAGCCTGCAACCTGGGCATATGCCCTGACCTGGAATCGAACTGGCAACCTTTTGGTGCACTGGATGGCACCCAACCAACTGAGCCACACCAGCCAGGGTCCTTGCTGATTGGCTAAAGTGCTCAGATGTTTGCAAGAGAAGCTACAAACACCTTCACCAACTCCAGACATAAAGATGGATTTGAATCTAGAACTCCTCATTATCTTGAGGCTCCGTTTTATAACACTGATATTTTTCTCAAATATTTTTGAATGCTATTTTTCCCCATTGCGTTGGAGTATTCTCGTTAAAACAAAATCATGTGGATACTAGAAGGCGCAAGAGATTGGTCAACCAGTAGAATGAACTTTGGCAAGTTCTACTTTTCCTGGCAAGTTAGTCTTTCGGTGTGTGGGGGAATATTTTCTCTCTCCCTGATTCCTGAATTTGGAAGCCACCGCGTTACAGTACATTTTGATTCGTGTTTAATCCATCAAAATCAAGTTAGTTATAAGTGATGGAAGAGCTTACTTTGTGTAGTCCAGGCTGCCTGGAGACGTCAGCCACATGCCAAAAGCTTGCTGGTTGCCCAGCAACCTTGCGGGAAGAATAGATTTTCTGCCACTGGCTCCCTTCTTCGTTGAGGTGGAATCTATTACTACTACCATTTGAGCCCAGACAACCGGAGCCAGAATTTAGCTGAAAAGAATGGTCAGAGTTTTTTTGTTTTTGACTAACCCAGCACCGTGTTTCTGGCTTCTAAATGCGACTGCTAATTTCATTGACTTCTACATAAAGACTTAGAGCTTATGAATATTACTTGACACTGCAGGTGCTAAGGAGGTCGGTTTTGTGCCTGCCTGGCTCCTAAGGAAGCTCATTGTTTAATTTCTGTAGAAATGACCACCCAGGGAATGGGTGGGGACAACGAGCATCCACATTGAATGACTTCATTTGCCTTCAGACTTTTCTAACTCCTCACCAGGGGCACTTGTAGGTTCATGCTTTCTGGAGGCAAATGTACATCTGGCGGTCAAAGCTGTTATTTCTTCAAGTATAGATGGTCTAGCTCTGACTGAAAAGCGCCCATGTATTCCTCCCTCTTATCCTTCAATCAAAAAAATGTCTTTCCTCCTTTTGTAGCTAAATACTTCACCAACAGGATTGATGGTTCCCATCTACCAGGGAGCGTGCCTTACTGTCAGCTCCATTGTTTTGCTTATGCTTTTAATGTAATAGCTTTGGGTTGTTGCACGGGAAGACGATGGCTAAGCCCAGATCAGGTGGCTGGAGTTATTTGCCTCTGCTGAAATATAATTTTAATAATGGGCTGTATCAGCTCCATGTGTTTTCTGGCCCCTTTGTAAAACAAAGGAAGATCTCCTTGCATGAGTCCGTTGGTGTCAGGAAAAATCCAAATGGCCAAGAACCACTTAATTAAATGGCACTTGCATCTCAAATTAGAAATCAGGCAGCGAGGCTGCAGGAATGCTCTGGGGAGGAGAGGAAGGGTGGCTCCTTTTTCAGGGAGTGGACATCAGCCACCTCATCAGTCCCACTCCTTCCAAGGGCAGTGAAGTGAGCCATCTTGAAAAGAATCAAAACGAACTCAATAAAACAATATCGGACGGCATTTCTTTGTTCTGGTTATTCTAAGCTCTATACGATAACTCAGGTATTTGGGCTTATGTTATCCCAGGTAATCTTAGGTTATTACTGACGCAAGGGACCTTCAAGAGCATGGTTCAAGCACCCAGTTGTACAAAGAAGGAAACCAGAGAGGCATAAACGTTGACTCAGACATGCAAAGCTATGCAGAGAGTGGCAAAGCAGGGACCATGATCCTGGCCAGTTGATTCAATGACAGTACCATCCAGATGATGTGTTTGAAATGCGACGAGGAAGGAAAAGCACGGCTCCGATTCCAGCCAGATACCCAGCAAATGTGTAATGCACACCCACCTTGGGTGTGTAGGGCCTGGGCTTAGGTGCTGGGGAAAGGCAAGGTCTTTCCCTTCCTGAAGTTATGTTTAGAGGTGGGAGAACCCCATCGTTAGCAATAGAACAAGTAAGAAAATGACAGGTTGTGATAAGCACTTAGCTATGATATAAAGTGAACTCAGGACTGTTGGTGACAATGAGATAACAAAGTGTTGTCTACTAAAGTATTGAACTCTTTGAGAATACCTGCTAACAGAAAATACATTGGATAAATGGGAGCTTCTGGAAGTGACTCGTTGTCACACATTATGTGTGTCACATGGAGCGGTCTGCCTGGTTAGGTACTGAGCTTCCCATGACACGGTGCACAAACCAAAAATCTAAATCGGTGCGTACCTTAGAACTCTTCCAACCCATAGATCCTGTGCCTCAGCCACTTCGTATGTTCATTTGTTCACCCATTCATCCAATTCCTTCATGCTGCAAATTCTTACTAGACATTTCCAGCTCACTGTTGAAATCTCTGCTCAGCAGACATGTTTCCAAGACTCAGTTTGACACACGTATATTGGGGAGTTGTCTACACAAACTTCTGTTCGCAGCAGTCTGTGGGCATGTTGTTGTAATGAAATTTGAGTTTTGAAGTCATACAGCTCATTGTTTTACTTTCTCACTGGTTGCGTTAGTGCCCCAGGCAACTCTACATGCAAGATTATTTTTTTTAAAGCATGTACTATGAAACTCTAGTGTGAGGATTGCTTCAGTTTTAGGCCTGTATTAAGCAGATCCCTTCGAGGGCAGTGGGAAACTCTAATCGACTTGGCCAAGTGAAGCGTCTGTTTTCCAAGTCTTGATCTTATCATGTTCCACATGGTGGCTTGGTGCTGGCTTTGCCCCTACCTCTGTGTATTCGCTCAGGAATATCCTGGATCCTGAAAACTGATGCAATTTGCCATGGATGGTTGTGGCATTTCCTTCCTCCACCATGCTGCAGGCACCCATGGGAAGGAATGGAGAGAGGAAACAATGAAAGGTATTTATCTTGCTGTTCTTTGCGTTTCCTTTGTTCTCCTGAAACATTGTGCTATCTGGACATCAGGTTTCATAGAAAAGGAGAAACAGCTGAGGGCACTGTTTTTGTAATTTCATATTAAATTCATTTCCTTGAAGATTTGGCTCCAGAGGGTTTTCTTCCATGTTGGCGTGTTTCTTTTTCTGTTTCCGTGTGGCCTGTGGAGCCTTCCACTCATATTCACCTTGAGTGGCTTTTCATTTTAGCATAAAAAGACAGCACAGTGGGCTGACCACGCTCTCTGGGGCCTCTCTCCGGCACCCCTGGGTATCTCACGGGATGGTTTCCAACCATGAAGGTTTGCTCTGTGCTAGCCACAGCTGGATGGTTTGACTCAAATACTCCCACTCACCCTAGGGTGCAGGTGATGTCATGATCCCATTTGACTGATGTGGAAACTGAGGCTGAGAAAATTTAGGCCAAGGTCACACCGTGTAAGCGGTGAGCAGGACCCCGAGTTGCATTTATATAATTTTAAAGTCCATCTACTGCTATGAGCACTTGCTATAATGTCCCCTTTATTTCTCTGTTATATGCACCACCTTCTTTTTTTAATTATTTTTTAACTGTGGCCAGAGTCCTTAAAATAAGAAGGGGAGATGATGTACGTATCATGTTCACTAGACCAGTATTTTCTATGTGTTTTTCACAATATTAGCCAGCAAGATGCTTCTAAAAAACAAATAAAAAAGAGTCTTGGGTTAAATTAATGTGGTCAAAACTGCACATTATATACTCTTCCAGGAGAGTCTGAATTCACCTTTGCATATTTAAAGGTCTGAGGTGTCCTTCAGCCAAAAGGAAAAAAAGTGTTTTTATTTTGAAATTAAAATTTCTATTTTATTGAATTTTCCCAAATTGCCACTTGACCACAGAACCTCCCACCCACCCCTCACTCCCCAATGCCTTTAAAAGCACAATCTGGAAAAGCCTTCAATTAAAAGACAAGCCTGGAGGTTGGTACATTCCACTGTACGATTGAATTTAACAGAAAAGAAAAGAAAACAAGAGTGTTGTCAGGCCCCCTAAAGATCGAGGCTCCTGCTTCACCGAGTTCCACTTTAAAAATGTGCCTTTATTTTTCACCCGGATTCCTGCAAGACAGGACATGAGAGCCGCTCGATCTTTACCTCCTGCCCTCAGACTCTGTCTGCCGAGTCATGGCGAGGCTTCTCGCCGTTGGTGTACTGCGCACCCACCCTGGATGCTAAGCTCCTTGAGGGGAGGAACTCAGCTGTAACACCTTCGGTCTCTTCGTGGCTCAGTCACTGCTGAGGGAGCACGCAGAGCACCTGCATTTGGAATAAAAGAGCCAGGGCAGGACATGGACCCGTTCCTCTGCGTTGACTCTGGGTGACAGCGAGGAATTTGAGAAGCTGCAGTAATTCATTTATATCACTAGGGTTCCATTTGGAAAATGATACCCCCTGTTGTCTAATTTAATTAGTAATTGTGTTTTCAGTTCCAATGAAAGCCTCAGAAGAAAGGACTGCAAGAATCTGTGGTATTTGGTATTATTATTGTTACCTGACTACATTTGCTATTGTGACAGTTTCAGATTAAGGCACTTTTTAAGAAAGAACTTGTCCATGTTATCTAGTTGGTTTTTCTCTGTTCATTCCCCACCCCCCATGTACACTAAAGTTCGGGATTAGGTATGAGCCCCTCTTTTACAGGTATGTAAATCGATGCACATAATTTTGTTGTAATTTTTAAAAAACATGCCCTAAAGTTATATGGCAAGTCCGTTCTGAGTACAGAGGTTGAGCTGCAAGTCTTTTCTGAGATGTCACCACACATCGGCAAAGGCGGCGAGGCACCGGGAAGTCGGACGATATGGGGTCTGCTTTGGCTCTGCCATTTCCCTGCTAGATAGATGGCTTTGGACAGTTCATTCACTCATTCATTCATTTAACATCAGACACTTTATGGCCTGTCTACCAGGTATCCGGTGCCAGGCTAGAGGCTAGGATTACAAAGAGGAATAAGACATTGTCTTTGTTCTTAAGGAACTTCCTGTTTAGCGTGGGAACTCAGCCACCTAAGCCAGTGTGCTCAGAAAAGTGCCATAGGTGCTTCACTAGAAATGTGTCCAGGTAGAGCCCAGGGGAGGGAGGGGCAGTAATATCTGTAGCTCCACAGAAAGGCTTTGTGACAGAAATGATTTTGGTTTGCATTTGCAGTGAATATATCTATATTTTGGGGGGTGGGGCGGGGAATATATATCATATTTTACTGAAGAGCTTTAACCAGGGTGTTGGCGTAGCCACTTTTGTGTTTTAGAAAGATTTGTATGGAGAATGAATTTACTTACTCTCCATGAGCCTCACTTTTCTCATCTGTAAGATGGACACGAATAATACCTACTCTTCTTACCTCATGAGTTTGTTAGGATTGCATTTCACTACTTTCTAAACAGGATAATTTCCGCAACAACCCTTTGAAGGTCATTGTTGCTATTATTTTAGAGATGGTGATGGATGGTCACAGGCCAACTACCTGACTCAGGAACACACGCTAGTAGTAGGCACAGCCAGGATTTGAACCCCGATCTGCCAGGTTCTGTAGCTCCATTCCCCTCGTCACTGTGCAATGCTGTTGAGTCGCTGGCAAGTCTTTCCTCTGCCCCTCATTTCTCACCTGAAACATCTTGGCTGGTGGCTATATTTTGTCTCCGTTGACCTTAGCAAAAGTATTGATGTATTGGAAAGACTCAAGATCAACACCAAGCAAATGTGCCTTTACTTACAACTATTTAATCTTTGTCTTTTATTATAAATAGAACCAAATTTATGGAGTAGAATATGTGACTTTAATTCTTTTGTACTAACTGGATAATACAAACAGTGTATGTTTCTTTTGGGCACACACATAAATCTTCCTTCCAATGTTAACAGAAAATCAATTGTGACTCTGACTCTATCCTTTTGGGGACTTCCTTTGAAGATCCATATTATGAATAGGTACTAGTAAAAGCAAAATTGAAGAGAATGTAATGAGATAGATTAGAGCAAGGAAAAGACCTTGAATAGGGTAGGCCCGTCAAGAGGAGTTGTCAAAGAGCAGAATAGACAAAGCTAAGGTTTAGCAAACTCAGTGAGCTCTGCTTGTTGAAAAGATGGTCTAGATCAGTGGTTCTCAACCTTCTGGCCCTTTAAATACAGTTCCTCATGTTGTGACCCAACCATAAAATTATTTTTTCTTTTTTTAATGTAATCTTTTTTTAAAATTCTTTATTAGTTAAGGTATTACAAATGTGTCCTCATCCTCCCCCTTAAATCCCCATCCTCCCCCCACCCCCCACTCATGCTCTCATCCCCCTGTTGTCCATGTCCATTGGTTTGGCTTATATGCATGCATACAAGTCCTTTGGTTGATCTCTTCCCCTTGCCCCCTCCCTCCCCTACTTTCCCTCTGGGGATTAATAGTCTGATCGCTGTTTCTCTGTCTTTGGATCTATCCCTGTTCATCATTCTATGTTGTTCTCCATATTCCACAAATGAGTGAAATCATGAGGTATTTATCTTTCTCTGACTGGCTTATTTCACTTAGCATAATGCTCTCCAGTTCCATCCATGCTGTTGCAAAAGGCAAGAGTTCCTTCTTTTTTACCGCAGTGTAGTATTCCATTGTGTAGATGTACCACAGTTTTTTAATCCACTCATCATAAAATTATTTTCGTTGCTATTTCATAACTGTAATGTTGCTACTGTTATGAAACGTAATGTAAATGTCTGATATGCAGGATGGTCTTAGGCGACCCCTGTGAAAGGGTCATTTGACCGCCAAAGGGGTCTCGACCCACAGGTTGAGAACCGCTGGTCTAGATGATCTTCTAGAAGTTCACACACAAGTAGCTGCAAATCCAAGGACAAGTTAACAGCACCTCTTTGGTATAAAGTTTATTTACTGTATTTCCTCTACACTAGGTCGCTTGGGCTGATCATGAATGAGTGTCTAGGAATTGCTGCTTGAAGATTCAGGAGGTTCAGGAAGAAGAATTCAAACAAAATGTTGCTCCATGTCGTGACCTGTGTTCAGTGTGCCCCAAAATAGCCCCGAAAAAGGCCAGGGTTACACATTTTGGGCTTAGGAGGAACGTTTTGATCAGCCTTCAGCTGCTCATAAAAAATAAATACTGCCGTATTCTTATACGGACTGTTTCTTGAAGATCTTTTAGAGTAGATTTTCCAGCTGAAATTTCACCTCAACTTAAAAAAAAAGAGAAAAGGCTGTGCCTTACTTTAAACATCAGGCATGTCTTGCCAGCGTGAAACAATGGAGTCATAAAAAGGAAATGCTCTATCGAGATAACAGCTGTCCTTTATACTGACTGCGTACGTGTAATTCATCTGCTGTTTGTAGGTTATGCTTTAATGGGAAGGGCTATTGAGGGAATGAGATGGAATCTCTCTATTAAATAGAAGAGCATTCCGAATATATAGAGAGCCCCCGTCGAAGCAGCTGTTTTAGGACAGCAGACTCTGGAATGTAGGTAAAAGTATACTCCCCAAGACCTTAAGACTCTTCGGCCTGGCCTGGAGGAAGACTGGAGTAACTGGAGGCTGTACAGAGCCATGGATGGAACTGACCTCACGGTGAGGTCAGTGTGAGGGAGTGGGTGTCGTTCCCTCGCTTCTTGGTTCTCAAACTTGGATGTGCATTGGAATCACCTGGGGAGTCTGAACTGTTCACGCCCAGGGTTTCTGACTTCATTGGTCTGAAGCTCCCAGAAGATTCTATGGACAGCAGAGTTTGAGAGCCACTGGCCTGGAAGATGACTGGTTGTTTTCCCTTCCTGTGCTAGAGCAGTTTGTGGTAGGGACTTAGCTTAGAAGCCTCCTTCGTAACCCCGGGGCGGAAATCTTCACAGCCAGATGCAGAGAGCACTGGGTCAAGTCTTCAGTGTGATGGCTGCCTCTCCTTAAGGGCTAAAAATGTAAAAGTCTAGTGTTCCTTTGAAAATGAGTCCTGAGATTTTTTTCCCCATCACAGAGAAAGCATCAGTATATTCTCTCTGATCCCTGTGATGGGAACAAAGGGGGAAGAGAACCTCATGCACGTGCAGGTGGAGCTCCAAGTCACGGGAGGGTAAGCGAGGCGACAGGGACCAGGGTGACCGGGCAAGTGCGTCTTGACCCTAATTTGCTGCTATTAAAAAGCAAAGGAGTAGAGCTACTTTCCTGAATATGGGTCAGATGGTCAGAACCACATACCCCAACATAAGTGGGAACTTTTCTCTTTCCTTTGTGGGATTTCCAGGGACTCTCAGCATGGTGTGACATAAGTAAGGACACACACGGCTCTTCAGAGTACTTTGCTAATGATCAGCGTTGACCTTCAGTGAATCACTTAACATTTGTGAGCCTAGGTGTTTCTCAGTCTATAAAACAGGACTAATACGGTCTCTTCTATCTTCCATTCCAAAATTAGACCCAGTTCGATGAAGGGCCTGCAATTCCTTACAAGGAATGTTCTCCCTCGACGATTCGTTATCTTGGGGTGATGAGAATAGGTCTGTTTACCGCAACACCTATCGGAAAGTCAGGGAGTCACAGGTGGTGTCCAGGTGGATCCAGGAGACCGGAAGCAAGCTCGAGGAGGGCTTCAAACAGAATGTGCCCACGATCTCCTAAAGATGGTAAAATACAGACTCTCGCCCAGCTGGTATAGCTCAGTTGAGTGTTGACTCATGAACCAAGAAGTCACCGGTTGGATTCCCAGTCTGGGCACATGCTCAGGTCGCAGGCTTGATCCTCAGTAGGGGGTGTGTAGGAGGCAGCCAATCAGTGACATTTATCTCATCGTTGATGTGTCTTTCTCTCTCTCTCTCTCTCTCTCTCTCTCTCTCTCTCTCTCTCTCTCTCTCTCCCTCCCTCCCTCCCTCCCTCCCTCCCTCTCTCCCTCTCTCTCTAAAACATCAAGAAAAACATTTTAAAAATTATAGACTGATTCAGCGGCATTTCACTGAATCCCTGGTCATATGCTTAGGGGCAGGGCAGTTCAGAGTCTGCTGGTGTGAATGCTTTCTTAGGGCAGCTGGAAGGGAGTGAGCCGTGGCCCCAGAAGGCTGGTGTGTGTGCAGCTGCCCTCCATGCATGAGATGAATGAAGCACAAACACAACAGTAATGTTTTGGCTTTGAGTTCCTGTGGCCCCAAGCCACTTGGTGTGATCAATGCCTATTTATGTTCTCTACTGCCCTTTTTATAGATACGCATTTTTATATACTTTCCATTCTCCACATTTTCCATTTCCATTCTCTACTTCAGGGGAGCCTGAGTATAACAATTTAGTTTTCCTCCATTAATATTTTCCCATTTTTATTGAATTCTGGCATGTCAGCCTCCTACCTTTCTCTGTGATTCCTTCTTATATAGCTCTCCAGTCTTTGTTACGTACATGGATAGGTAGCTCTCTTTGATATGGTGCCTACAATAATGAATGTTTAAAAAAATCTCTAGGTGAGTGGCAAAATAAGCATCTGGTTGACCTCATCCTCAGTGGGTTATCAGTGGAGACCTGGGGGTAAAAATCAACCTGCCCACATAATCATAAATAAGACCTCATTGTATTGTTTGCCCAACGGATAGGTTTTTGTTTTGCCACCGTAAAATAGCTGTGCTGTGCTTTCCTGATTGTTTTGTAATGTTCTCACATATTATTTAAGGTTTGTAAAGTTTAAGAATAAAGGTAGTTTCATGTGTTCTGATTTAAACATAGAGTTTGGAAAGGGAAGAGGGTTTTGAAAAATATGGTTGTGACATGTTTATTATAAACATGTGGAAACAGAGCCCATGATTATGCTGGTGATATATATATATATATTACCTTGTCAACAAGAAAGCTTTTATGTTTGTATATTTAACGTGATATTTTCTTCTTTTAAAAAAAATTAAAACTGATGATGTCTCCGGGAAGACTTAAACATATTGTGGCCTAAAATAGTCCTTTATAACCAGGCTTCTTCTTGAAGTTTCCATGGCTTTCTCTTAGAACTGCAGACCTTCTGAAATTGAGCTGTTTTTTACGATCTGCAGTCAGTTATTCCTCATTCTCTGCGCCAGTGGTTCTCAAATATCAGCCTGCATCAGAATCACCTGGGAGGCTTATTAGCTCGCAGCCTGCTTGCCTCCTCCGCCAGGGTTTCTGATTTAGGAGGTCTGGGGCGGGGCCTGAGGACTTGCATTTCTCCCATATTCCTGGGTGATGCTGACGCTGCTGGTTCAGGTACCACAGCTTCAGAACCACTGCATTTTAAAAAAATATTTTTTTTTCTTACTAATTTTTGGAGAGAGAGGAAGGAAGAGGATGGAGACATAGAAACATCAATGAGGGAAACATCATCGATTGGCTGCCTCCTGCATGCCTCCTACTGGGGAATCAAGCCTGCAACCCAGGCAGGTGCCCCAACTGGGAATCAAACTATTATCGTCTTGATTCATGGGTCCACGCTGAATCACTGAGCTACATGGGCCAGGTCAGAACCACTGCATTTTAAGCCCTTGTGTAGTCCAGAGCCAGCAGTCTATACAGTGTAGGGCAATAATAGGTTTACAGTTGTGAGTATGTGAAACACAGAGTTCATTCTTGTATTATTATTTATTAATCATTGTTGTATTTTCTGTGTGAACAACTGTAAACCTACTTTTGTCCCACCCTGTGCTGTACCTTGCTGAGGCATACCCTGGCAGCTTGTCAGACCGATAGAATCTTAGACTCCAGACCAGACCTCCTGAATCCAAATCTGCATTTTAACAAGAGTCCATGGGATGTGTGTGCACATCCAAGTTCGAGGAGCCCTCCTTTACGCTCCTTGCAACATCACATGTGCTCTGATGGTGGCACAGATTTCAGAAGCACGGAGGCAGGGGAAAGAGAAAGTCTTCAAGAGATTAGAACTCTTGGATACTTAATCTCTGTGACATCATCTTCCCTGGCAAGCTAAGGGCAATCTGGCAACAGTTGAACTTGCTTAGATGCGTTCAATTCCATACCATTCTAAAAAGTAATTTTAAATTATTTTGATAATTTTAGAGACGATGACATGCATTTGTTAAAAACTACTTATGTAGCCCTCGCCAGTGTGGCTCATTTGGAGCATTGTCCCGTGCACTGACCAGTCACAGGTTCAATTCCCAGTCAGGGCACATACCCAGGTGTGGGTTCGATCTCTCCCTCTCTCCAATCAATAAAAAATCATATCTTTGGGTGAGGATTAAAAAAACACACCCTACTAATGTAAAAAGCGTCATAAAAGTACAAATTGTCATAAAACAAAGCAAGTTCTGTCATTCAGCATTATTATTTTTTAAGATTCATTCATGTATGTAAGATGGATACATACATACAGAATCTGTTAACCTTTTTACTGCTGAGTAATATTCCATTGCATGAATATATCACAGTTTGTTTTTCCATTCACCTTTTGATGGACATCTGAGTTGTTGCTAGTTTGTGGCTATCAGAAATAAAACTGCTGTGCACATTTATGTACACATCTGTGTGTGATCACCTGTTTTTATTTCTCCATCATTATGAAATTACTCCCTTGGTAGTATTCTTTGATTGAAAATCTACTTTATCTGATATTAATAGAGCCATTGCAGCTCTCTTCAGATTAATGTTAGTGTGGTGTATGTTTTCTCATCCTTTTACTTTGTGACTCTATATTTAAAGTGGATATCTTATAAATAATATGTGATTGGGTCTTATTTATTCTCATCTGAAAATCTGTCTTTTAATTGGGACATTTAGACTACTTACATATAATGTGATTATTGATTTGTGTTTGTTTAAACTGACCACTTTGTCATTTGTTTTTCTAATATCCAGTCATCTGTTCTTTATTACCCCTTTCTGTCTTCTTTCGGATTGAACATTCTTTTTTTTAATCTCCTTTGTTTACTTAATAGTTACATTTCTTTATTATTTTAGTCATTGCTT
The DNA here is from genome assembly GCF_964212035.1 of Myotis nattereri. Classification (NCBI taxonomy): domain Eukaryota; kingdom Metazoa; phylum Chordata; class Mammalia; order Chiroptera; family Vespertilionidae; genus Myotis; species Myotis nattereri. The sequence continues at coordinate 12,164,935 of NC_138075.1, forward strand.
TAGTATGTGTAGCATACATCTTTAACTACCTTCAAGTGATATTATACTAATTAACATATGGTGTAAGATCCGTAAAAGAGTACACTGCTATTTGTTTTCTCCTGGCCTTTGTTCTATTGTTATATGTTTTATTTATGTTTGTTATAAACCCTACCATTCATTATTATTATTTTTACTTTAAACAGTCAATTGTCTTTTAAAGAGATTAAATAATAAGAAAAATGTATTTTATATTAACCTACCTAGTTATCATTTCTGGTGCTTTTCATTTTTTTGGTGTATATCCAGATTTCTATCTGCTGTCATTTACCCTCTACCTGAATGACTTCTTCAACATTTTTTATAGTACAGGTCTGCTTGTGATGAATTCTTTTAGCTTTTGTATGTCTGCAACAGTATTTCTCTTTGTTTTTAGAAGTTATTTTCACTGGGTATAAAATTCTAATTTGACAGGTGTTTTTTCCCCCCATGTAGCATTTTAACAGTGAGGCTCCACTGTCTTCTGACTTGCATTGTTTCTGATGAGAAGTCTACTGTCATCTCTATCTTTGGTCTTCTGTACCTAATATATTTCCCACCCATTCTGGGTGCACTCATGATGTCTTCTGATTTTGGTTTTTAAATCATCCCCGCCCCCCAAATTTGACTATGATATGCTCAGGCATGATTTTCTTTGTAGTTTGCTTGGTGTTTACTGATCTTTTTAAAAATGAAAATTTATGTCCTTAATCAAATTTGGAAAATTTGGGGCATTATATTTTCAAATAATATTTATGCCTCAGTCTTTCTCTCCTGTCCTCCCCTCTCCTTCTCAGACTTTAATTGTGATAGATAGATAGATGATCAGTTTCATAGGCCCCCACAGTTCTAATTTTTAAGTCTTTATTTCTGTTTTATAGACTGCATAAGTCTGTTTTGTCTTCATAAATTCTCTTCTCTCTATTCTGCTCTTGTACCCATTTAAGAGATTTTTTAAATATCAGATTTTTTTTCTTCATTTGGTTCTTAATTCATTTTGGACATAGTTTTAATAGGGTCGTAAAATTTAATAGGCTCTGTTAATTTTAACATCTGGGTCATCATGAGGTCAATCCTTTTTATTGCTTTTGAACTTTTTGTCGAGTACAGCTTATATTTTCTTGTTTCTTCACATGTCTAGACATTTTGAATTATAACCTGGGTTTTGTAAAGAATCCTGTTATTCTTTTTTTTTAATGTTTTTTAGTGATTTCTGAGAGGAAGGGAAGAGGGAGAGAGAAGTAGAAACATAATTGATTAGCTGCCTCTTGCATGTCCCCTTACTGGGGATTGATTCCACAACCCGGCATGTGCACTGACTAGGAATCAACCATGACCTCTTGGTTCATAGGTTGACTCTCTACCACTGAGCCACACCAGCTGGGCAAATCCTGTTATCCTCACTAAAAAATGATGATATATCAGTAGTTCTGGAAGCCAGCTGCCCTGGAATTTCTTTTTACAGCCCTTTCTCCATAGCTTTCTAGCTTCCCTGAAAGTAAGGGAGGCAGAAAGAATGAAAGCATGTAATCTCAGCTCCACTCTTAAGACTTTACTCTCAGTATGTCACATCTTATAACCTCAGAGAAGTGACAAAACAAACAAACATGGTTTTCCTGCGGCTGTATTGGCATTCTCTGGCTTGTAAGCCTGAGCATCTGCAGGTCTCCACAATTGGGCTCAGCCTTCCTGTCTGACCTCAGTGTCCCCCCACCTCTCCCAGTTCACCATTTCCTCTGCCTTGGCCCACCCTGCTTTTCAGCAGGCACACTGTGCTCATTTACTTGTCTGTGGATGACTGCTTGTGACGAACTCGTTCTTTAAAGCCAAATTCCAATTCCTATTTTTTTTTCTTACATGAAGTCTTCCCTGATTGCCAGTGACTGAAAGTCATCTCTCCCTATGCTGAGCTCTTTTATTTTGTTTTCAAATTATTTAACATGATTTCATTACAAGTAACAGAGACCTCTTCAGGCAAACTTAATTTTTCTTGGAGTGTAGGAGAATATTTTATAAGGACACTTGGGTATCTAACATGCTGTTTCACGGTCTCTAAATCCTGATTTTATATTCCTGATAAAGATGATCTGATTGGCCTGACTTGGGTCAGGTATGTTCCTCTCCTCCAATCAGTCTAAGGCAGGAAAGCAAGGTCACATGATTATAAACATGGCAGACTGATGTCGGTGGTTCTAGTGGTTTTGGGTTGGTCAAAGGAAAAGATATGACCACAAGGTGGCAGTAGCACACACAAGCTTTATTGGGCAATACTTTGGTAGGTTTGCATCCAGCGGAACTGAGGGGAAGCCAGTCAGGATAGGAGTCTGTCCAGAGACTATAGGGGGAGAGTTGAGGGTAGGCACCAAGGAAGGGAGGAGGGTAAGGGAACTCCGGGGAAGTGGGTCATTGAAGAGGAGGCTTATATGGGTCTAGGTCAGCGGTTCTCAACCTGTGGGTTGCGACCCCTTTGGCGGTCGAATGACCCTTTCACAGAGGTTGCCTAAGACCATCCTGCATATCAGATATTTACATGACGATTCATAACAGCAACATTACAGTTATGAAGTAGCAACGAGAATAATTTTATGGTTGGGTCACAACATGAGGAACTGTATTTAAAGGGCCAGAAGGTTGAGAACCACTGGTCTAGGTGATATCATCCAGCATCATGTTGGGGAGTCTCTAGGTCAAAGAGCTCCTCGAAGGGCCACAGGCTGTATCTTATCAATGGCTAGCAGATGCTGAGTGTAGTTTTGTGGGGTATGTAAAACAGGCAGGCTATAAATGGCTAAAAATCTACTTGTTTGGACTCTTTTAAAAACAACTGGATGTGTAAAAATTTGAGTTCGGTACCAAGCAGGCCCTTGAGCTAACAGTTCTTAGACTGAAGTGAAAACATAGACAATGTAGGGGCTAGTGTACATGGGCCATCTTTGACTCATCCGTATAACACCCTGACTTATCCCTGTTGATTCTGGTAGGGGGGAGGGGATTTGAGAGGAAAAGGAGACAGTTTCTAAAGAAAGTAGGGGCCTCTAGATGTTGGTGTACATGCCAGCTCCTGTAAGCTCACTGGCGTATTACCTCTGTATTAACTAAAGTACCCTTTATCTTATTACACATCAGAAATGTGAAACCATGTTTGTTGAATGAATGAATGGCTGGATGAAAGAATGAATGAATGAATGAAATTAATGCTCTTCTTCTCTCTGAAAAGCCTGGCCTATGTCTAAAATCTCCTTCCGGTGCTTTCCGGGCTGGTCTTAGTATTTTCTCTTCTGTATCATTCCACATGGCATCTGATGTGGTTACATTTGTATTCCTACCAAGAATGTAAACCTCTGGCCCTAACCGATTTGGCTCAGTGGATAGAGCGTCAGCCTGCGGATGCAAGGGTCCCAGGTTCGATTCCGGCCAAGGGCATGTACCTTGGTTGCGGGCACGTGCCCAGTAGGGCGTGTGCTGGAGGCAGCTGATCGCTGTTTCTCTCTCATTGATGTTTCTAACTCTCTATCCCTCTCCCTTCCTCTCTGTAAAAAAATCAATAAAATATATTTAAAAAAAAAAAAAAGGAATGTAAACCTCTGGAAGGCCTGGGGTACTGCATCTATTTCTTTAATCTTTCATGTTGTTGGAGTCATGCCCTGCCTGGGGCATGGGGAACACTGACCCACTTGGTTGGGGTGCATGTCAGGGGGAGGACCTGGTCCTCGGGTAAGAAGGCTGAGCAGAGTCTGAAACTGGAGCCAGGTTTCAGGAAAGCCTTGGGGGTGGCCAAGAAGACAAGTGTGACTGATTCTGGAGAAGCAGCACAAAGAGCAAGTCAGTTGATAGTCATGCTGGGGAGAGTGTGGAGGTGGGCAGGCCCAGCTCAGTGGACAGGTCAAGGGCAGCAACTCAGGACTGAGGCTGAGAACAGTGACACGTGGCCAAGACTGTCTTTTCTACAAGGCGTCTGTGTTACGAAGCTGCTGGACGCCTGACGCTTGGTGCCTAGCACAGAGCTTCGTTGCACTGGGAGGCCACGAGGTATCCTTATAGTATTTCCCTGCATCCTAGGTGGCCCTTGAATCCCGGAAGTCAGAACTTAGGCTGCAGAAGGATATGTTATTGAATGTCAGACACTGAGTGTGTGCTCATCCTTGAAATTTTGTTTGCTTATTTACTTCTGCACCTTAGAAGAGTGGAAGCGTCCATTTCCACCTGGTCTGTGTACGGATATGAAAGAGTAAAACAACACAGATGCACAGAGAGGAGAGGAGACGCTTTAGCCGGATCCCATTTTTCTCAAGACCCTGCAGCATTATCTGCACAGAGAGCCATCTCCTTACGTCCAGAGTCTGCGCACAAATGAAATACCCTCTGTGTGCCTCACCGGCGGTAGTATTGACAACTCTGCTCCTCCACGATGCACAACCTGCAGAGGGAAAATGTCACGGTTGTGGCACCAAACTTTGGTTCTGTAACAATTTGGGTGCTTTATTTGGACAACTTGGATGCTGGGGGCCCCTCTCACACCTTAAATGCAGCCATTTCAAGTGGGGTGGCTGTGGCCTGAGGCTCTGGTGGAGATGAGGGGCACACCGGCTCCAGGGTCCCTGGGGCAATCGCATCGGCACAGTGAAAGGCTCCTTGGGGTCCTGCGGCAGCTCAGGACCCTTGATGTTCCTGACCGGGCAGTCTAAACAGTGCACTTGGACTCTCATCACACATTCCAGGGTTTTCTTTTTCTATTACCTTTTGCATTCAACACGATCTTGTGATGTACGTTTCAGATGTACAGCACAGCGGATAGATGTTTATATCGACTACAAAATGTCCCCTCCGATGATTCAGGTGCCCACCTGGGACCATAGCCAGTGTAGTATTGTTGACTGTGTTCCCTGTGCTTTACCTGTGCTTGCTTTGAAACTACCGATTGGCACTTCTTAATCCCATCACCATTTTTTAGCCCTTCCCCCACCACCACTCCCCTCTGGCCTCCATCAGTTTGCTCTCTGTGTCCATAAGTCTGTTCCTGTTTTGTTTGCTACCACATATGAGTTTATTTTGTTTTCTACCACATATGAGTGATATCTTGTGGTATTTGTCTTTCTCTGTCTGGTTTCTTTTACTGAGCATAACACCCTCTAGATCCACCGTTACGCACATGAGTACATACTGACCGGTGGGTTTCTTCCTAGGTGGTCTTCACTGTACTTGAAGCATTTCTGAAAAACAAAACCGAAAACCTTTCCAAATGACAGTGTGCGCGCCATAAGTGGACAATAGCAATTGTATTCCTAGTGGCTGTACATCTCGGAAGAAATTTTTTTCTGCCCTTGCCCAAAGTGGATTGTCAATCTAGCACTGGCCCTTCGGGCGAACGTGGAACACGCTTGGTGTGAATGTTTCGCCATCTCTATGCTGTGGACATGACAAACAGATGATGATCAGTGTAAACTCTTCTTTTAAGGCGAGTGTGGCAGAGAGAGCCACGGGAAGCACCGAATAAAGTGAAGCTAGTAGAATGGCAAGATGCACAGATGGAGTGGGGACTATAAAATTCCTCGAAAGCGCACGCGGAATGTGTGATGAACTAAAATTAAATCTGGTTGTGCTAGGCAGCGTGAGCAGTGGAAAGAGGGCTGTCCTGACAGCGTAAGCTTGCTCTTAACTTTCGTGACCTTGACCAACCTCTTTGGGCCTCGGTTCCTCTGTTGATAAAGTCTGGTTTTAGTCGATGATGTCCATCTCTAAGCGCCTGGCTCTAAGATCGTGTGATAAGGAACATTCCTTGGCAATTTAATTGTACTTAACTGAGGCAGCATTGCTGTGGTCTTGGCATGTGATTTACGCAGCTTGGCCCCAGGGAGGAGGCGAGGACAGCCCTGAGCTTATAATCACAGACGCTGAGGTCTCAAGCCTGATTGATGCTGAGGCCCAGGGCAAGTTCATTTACAATAGCCTGCTCCCTGGGAGACCTGCCCAGCAGAGGCCGAGGGAGAGCAGAATGTTGCTCCATAGTTCAGCCAGCGCCCGTCCGCCTGGGAGCTCTCTTACCGGCTGTTAGGACAGTTTCTTTCCCTTCTCCACCCTCTTCTTCACTCACTGCTTTCCTCTTTTTCTAGCATCTTCTCCTCTATTCTGGATTATCTGGTTATTGTGTCTCCCGTGATCAGCATCATGCGCTGGTTCTCCAGCGGCCCTTCCCCGCCTGCAGCTTACATCCTGGAAGAAACAGACAGGGCAGTGTCCCCTTTCTTCTAGCTCATCTGGAAGCGCTACCACCTGTTCTCTGATGGAGGCGAGGGTGTGTGCATGTGTGTAAGGGAGACAGAGAAAGAGACTGTTCCATTTGGTGAAGCCGTGGTTAGGGTTTTGACATGAACAGAAAAACAAACTCAGAAATAGTTGTATTGGGAACAGCAGTGGACACCGTGGACGCTGTACTGGGGAAGTGGGGTTTGGGGAAGCAGTGGCTGTTTAGTTTCTGTCTTACATTTCACTTATTCCTCAAGATGTGAAAGTCGGCTGTGCCTGCCTTCTGCGGCGCCCCCACCCCCGCCCTGCCTGACAGCGCTTGCATCCGTCCCGAAGGGGATCAGAACCCGCCGCCCCCAGGCCTGCCACTTTGGCATATTGGTCATTTTGAGCTGAAGGCACTTGAGAAAGAGCAGATGTAGGAAGAGCTGTCTGCCTTCCCGCTCTCCGCCTAAAGGCGGTGCATACATTTCCTACGACAAAGATGCCTTCCCTCTACCAGGAAGACATTCTTCCACGGAGACAGGGAGGTGACGCTGAGAAGAGTCGAGTGCAGAGACCTCACTAGAGTGACCCTTGTCTTCCATCGGTTTCCTTCACATATTCCTAGTCACTTTCCAGCAAGCCCTCTTCCTTGGTCTTGTCACGTCTCCACAGTTTATCACTCTTTGTTAGGCTGGTATATGAAACTCAGGTCTAATCACTTCGGGGCGGGGGGGTTTCACTTCTTTCTCTGAAGCCCCCTGTGCCATGTGACAATATCGGTATCAAATAAGATTCATGTGTGTTTTCTCCTGTTACACCGTGTTTTGTCAGTTCAAGTCGCAGGCCCCAGGTACAGAACCTAATAGGACAGAGGACAAGTCTTTCCTTCCCTGGAGTTCCCAAGCAGCGGGTCCTGCTGCCCAAGCCCCCTGACCCCCGTATGGCTTCCTGCCTGGCCCTGGAGGGATGCAGATACAGCTGTTTGTTCAGTGTTGTAGGCGAATGGCCGAGAATGGGTGTGCCATCCCGAGAAAGCAGCATACTGTTCCTCTGGAGAGTCTGCTGTTCATGTCAAGCCTGCAAAATCTCATGCAGCCTGGGTCCGCTTAGGTCCCGTGCCGTGAGGGATGACCTCTGGGATTCAGGCCACATGGACTCAGAAAATGTGAGTTACAATGTGGAATATAAACCAAGCAGGTCTTCTGAAAACCTGCCCCTGGGATGATTTGAATGTGAGTTGAAGAACCCGCTGGACGCTCTCGATGGCCCCCATGCCCGCCCTGACCAGGTGTGCACATTAGGGGTGGTGGAACAGGAGCAGAAGGAGCCTTTGGAAAAGGCATGGTGGCGAACTTGGTAATTCATTTAAATCTGTGACTTCACAGTTGCCGTCCCCAATCTCCAGGAATACCCTGCCATTCTGAATGTGACGGTAACTGCGATCACGGGTTGTCTGGGAGTTGAGGTGCAGCTGCCTCCCCCCCCCAACCACACTCCCCCCACCCACACACACACACACAGGTCTCCGACATGGTTGGAGATGTGCCTTGGTGGGACACCTAGCCAGTCAGAGGGCAGCATGTGTCCCAGACTTACTCTGGACACACAGCTCTACCTGCTTAGCAGCAGCGGCCATCGGTGCATCTGCAGGACCAGCTCCCAGGACCGTTTGACTTTTCCTGGCTCTGAGGATGCCCTGACGCTTATTCGGGATCCCTGTCCTGGGTCGTGGAGCTGAAGCCATTCTCCAACTGGATCCCGCATTCTGTTTATCAAGAGAAGCCGAGTGCAAAGCGTGTTGGGACTTAGGAGGCATGGGTTCGAGTCCCAGATGGCGGTGAGACCTGTGCAAGCCGCTTCGGTGAGCCTCAGGGTCTTCACGTGCAAAATGAGGAATTCCCCACCCTGTCTTCTAGCTTTTCTCACAGGCCCCCATTTGTGTGCAGGAGCAGGAGTCCCCTCGTGTAGGGAGGTCTGCCTGCCAGTTTTGTTCTGCTGCTTGTCTGTGTGGGTCCTATGAGGGGGAAGGAGGAGGGATCCCGCTCAGTGGTGAATGGGAGCTGGAAAACGGGGAATGCAAATCCTAAGCTCCTATTTGCATGACAAGATAAAAATAGCTACTACAATCTGTAACAACTGGTCCTTTTGAAATTGCGAAGTAGTTTTTTTTTCCAGATTGAAAAATACCATTTGTATTAGACCTAAGCACACGATCAGCGAAGTCCTTGAGGATGATTGTTGGCACTTTAAAATTTTCGTTAAAAATTAAAGTCTTTCTTCATTCCCCAAATATTTAAGGGCCTATTTATTGTATGCCACAGACTGGAGTCCTACAGCAGTGAGCAAAACAGTCCAAAAACCAAAAACAAAAAAATACCCTAATCTCTTGAGACTGATATGCTAGTGGGGAGATGGAAAAGGACCAAAATAAATAATAAGTATAATTTGCAAATAGTAATAAATGCTGTGGAGGAGGATGAAACATGGGTAGGGGCTGTAACTTTAAACCAGGTGGCCAGGGTAGGTTTCCTCACTGAAGGAGGTGAGAGATCATGGCAGGTGGATGTCTGGAGGAGGAATTCTGCAGGTGAGGTCCTAAAGGGAGTCTGGTCTGGTCCAGTAATAGCAAGAGGCCAAGGGTGGGTGCAACAGACTGAGTGAGGGAGATTACATAGGAGGTGAGCTCAGTTGGACAGTTGGTGGTGGTGGGTGTGGATGTCAGATGGTAAAAGCTGGTGGGAAGGTTTTGAGGGAGGCGGGCGTTAGGGGAGCCGACCTACCTTGCATTTGACAACCTGAGTTTAACTTTTGACTCCCCCAGAGCTTAACTATTAAGAGCCTACTGTTGACCGGAAGCCTTACTGGTAACACCAACAGTATTTTCCATGTTATATGTTTTATCTACTGTATTCTTACCATAAAGTAAGCTAGAGAAAAGAAAATGTTAGGAAAATCATGAGGAAGAGGAAATACCTTTACCGCATTTACTGAAAGAAATCTGCATATACGTGGACCTGCGCAATCCAAAACCATGTTGTTCGAGGGTCACTGTGCTTTAAAAGGGCCAGTTGATAGCAGTTTTTTATTTATTTGCCTTGTGCAAAGCCTCTTGTTTGGGTCAAAGGAAAAGCCTAAAATCATAATATCACAGCCTGTGTGGTGTTCCAGATTCTGCTACTCAATGTGTGGTCCACGGGCCAGCAGTGTGGGCAACCCCTGAGCGCTTTGAAATGCAGAACCTGAACCCCACCCGGCCCCGGACGTCAGACCCTGCACCTGACAGGGCCTGCGAGTGATCCGTGGGCACCTTCCTGTTGGAGAAGCACTGAGCTAAAGGTGCCTGCGGCCCTGGGCATTAGGAGCCTGCGAGTCTGCTAAGTGCATGTCTACTGGGGTGTCTCTTCGATGTGCTGAGAGATGTTCTTTCCTCTTCGCAGAGTGTCCCAAAGGTACACAGTCTGTACCGGGATGAACAGCAGGGAGTATGGTGGCTCACCTGTAGACCAGGTTCCCATCATCTGCCAGGTCCCTTGCTGGTCCCAACTGTCCCCGATGCAGGAAGGCTGGTTGCCTTGGAGGGTCCCTGGGAATGTTGCTTCTCATGGCAAGCATTCGCAGTGCTCATTGTGTGGGCGGGTCCATCCTAGCAGCAGGCCTCAGGCACTCGCCCCACCCACCTGAGATAGAGCACGCGGCCTAGAATCATGGCGATCTCATTTTGGCTCGACTATGAATGTCTGAGGAACTTTGGGCAAATCACTTCCCCTATCTGGGCCTCAGGCTGCTTATTGATAAAATGAGGTTATAATCATTTTGACTTCACAGGCAGGTTATGGAAGGCTTCATTCTATAAATGCTGCCGAGAGCTGTTCTTCAACGTGCGATTTCCAGGCTTGAGTCACCGCACGCTAGCCAGCCTTTTTTTAAAAATGAGTGTGAAATCCTTCCCCTACCTCCGATCATTTAATGACTGCAGCGTTGACGGCAGATAGTGGCGAATGCCTATTAATGCTACTCACAGATTATTATGGGTTAAGAAACAAATTAGGCATTGACCTTTCTTGGCTGTTTCTGAATTAGTCATACTTCCCATCATTTGTGGGTGTCAGCAGGATGACCTAAAATAAAGTTCGGGTGGAAATCTTTCAGAATGTGTTTTGGATTCCTCCTTACCATAAGTGAAGGCAGTCTGATGTAGGGCTTGCCATGAACTGGAACGGCCTTTTCCGCAAAGCTCTGCTCGGCTAGGGCGGTTTTTATTGAACGTTGATTTCTGGATGTGGTGGAATTCTCAAATTTCTCAAGTGTTTCTTGTCCTGCTGAGGCCTCTAGTTGAAAGCAGTCTTCATTTTTCACTGCCATTTTCCATTGGCGGGGCAACTCGATAGGGCAGTTGCCCTGGGTCTTACCTTACCACCTGGTCCAGATCTGCCCAATGCTACCTGGGGTCGGGTGTGTTCAGATTTCTGCCCAGGTGCCGAGAGATGGCCTTCTGGGCTCACTGACCAGCTACTTAATCAGCTGCTGTCCCTGCTGAGTAAGGTGGTGTTCCATTAGTGTGCGAGTTTAGGCCACCTACCCGATTAAAGCAAGCAAGCGAGCTACACAACATTAACAGTCGCCACCAAAACGCCTCTGGTCACGTCTGTGTCTCCGATCAAGTTCAGGCTACAGAGATAAGATTCAACCATTGCAACTTAGCCAGGCGGAAACCGCACAGGGGCTAAGTCACGGATCACACATGCTTTCCTGCCTTTTCCCGTGCCTTCTGACTTTCTCTGTGGCTGCACAGATGAGGGTTGTCCTAGACCTCCAGGATACATAGAGGCCTGTGAGGAAGAAAGGGCTTCCTGCCCTGGCTGACTGGGTTGCTCGGTTGGTTAGAGCGTCATCCTGTGCACCAAAAGGTTGTGGGTTCGATTCCCAATCAGGACACATACCTAGGTTGTGGGTTCAGTTCCCAGTCAGGACACATACCTAGGTTGTGGGTTCAGTTCCCAGTCAGGGAGTGTGCAGGAGGCAACCTATTGATGTTTCTCCCTCTCCCTCTCCCTCTCCCTCCCCCTCTCCCTCCCCCTCCCCCTCCCCCTCCCCCTCCCCCTCCTCCTCCCCCTCCCCCTCCCTCCTTCCTGAATAAAAACAGATTGTCCAGTGAGGGTTAAAAAAGAGAGATGCCCTGACTGGTTTGGCTCTGTGGATAGAGTGTCGGCCTGCTTACTGAGGGGTCCCGGGTTCGATTCTGGTCAGGGGCATTTGCCTTGGTTTCGGGCACATCCCAGTGGGGGGTGTGCAGGAGGCAGCTGATCGATGTTAACTCTCTATCCCTCTCCCTTCCTCTCTGTAAAAAATCAATAAAATATATTAAAAGAAAGAGAGAGAGAGAGAGAGAGAGAGAGAGAGAGAGAGAGAGAGAGAGAGAGAAGGTGCTTCACGACAAGTTCCCGTCTGGTCCAGAAGCTCCTGGCACGAGTGGGGACTGGAGCCAAGCGTCCGGGGCGCCGAGTGTCTGAAGCGCTCACTGGGATTGAGGAAGTGTAACCACCGATCCTGGGGGCCATGGCGGCTTCTGGAGGGAGTTAGTCTGGTAATATTGTAACGGGTCATCTTACAGAGCTTTATGCCAAGAAGGTCTCTCCAAAGCAATGTGAAGCCACTCCTCAGGGTTCCCCCAGACCTGGACTTGGGTTAGGGTTAAGGTTTGGGGCAGTGGGGGAGCCGGGTAGAGACATTGGTGTTGGGCCAGGTTGTTGTGGACACCCCAACGCTCCCCGCACACAGACACGTGGCTCTTCTCCACGCTCTTGCCTTCTCTAGTCCCCTGAGAAGAGCGCCAGCCTTCATAACCTGGGCAGATGGAAGGGTCAGCCCACTGGGGATTATTCCAGGTCAGACCCAGAAGGAATGCTATCGTTTTGTTCTCGCAGCATATCAACAAGTCGGTAGAAGAGCGCTCACTTCTGTCACAAGCCTTGCCGTCCGCTTCCCATTTCCAAATGCATCGGAATCAAAACTCATTGTTTGGGCCACCTCACGGCATTGTCGCCGTGCTGCTAACACATGGGTTGCATTCCCAACACTTGCTCTGGGGAGTGAGCTAGTGACGCCACAGATTTCAGTATTCTGTGGGTTGGTGTCCACTGAATGCGCCTGAGTGGATTAGTGATGCACTTGGCTTGCATGTTCCCTTCTTGAATGACCCAGTTAGAGGCCTGGCCCCGGGACAGGATGAGGCAGGCTAGCTGGGCACTGACAGGGAGCCCTCCCAGCTGGGCGCGGGGGCTCCTGCCATCCTAGCCAGGGCTGCAAACAAGTGTGAGAGCGAGGGGAGAGTCCCTGCTGTTGGCTTGGCTCTGGGTCTTTTTCTTTCTGGCTGTGTAGGTAAATAAAAGGAAGGGAGAAAATCCAATGGGCTGGATGCTAGAGCGTATTTCATGGTGTCGCATATGTCTTTTGGGAGCAGCCATTGTGAGTCGCCTCCTGGTTTTCATCCAATTGTTAATCAAATCGAAAGATTTAGAAACTTCTTTACGTGTTAATATGCCCCGTGGAGCAGGACTCACTCTTATGCCCTCACCAGTGGCCAAGCAGAGCTTCAAAGTGGTCCTGACCCAGTGACCATCACGTGCCCATCATTAGCCAGGCTGCACCAGCCCCCCAGCCCCGACTCTGTCTGTTTCACTATTGTCTCTCAGATGGTGAAGTGGCTCGATCCATAAAACGTGTGGTTGCTAGGAGGGACTGTTGTCGGTAAGGAGAACTGGGAACATTCTCATTTCTAGATTACCTTTCAAATATTCAAATCCATGCACTAGGAGCATATGGCTAGAACTTTTACTTTTTCGCTCAGATGTCTTCCAATGTGCTTCACTGAATTCCAAATCCACATCAGGTTTGAATTTTGAAAATGCCAACTGTATGCTCACTGAATGTGAGAAATGAAGAACACTTTCATAAATGGTCTTAAAAAATAGTAGTGATTAATTTTTCTGCATTCATATAAACCAGCTGTATGGATCCCCGTCCCCCCCACCCCCCCATCCCCACACACACACACACACACACACACACACACACACACACACACACACTTAGGTTCATGTGCATCTTGATAATAATGAGGGAACTATGTTACTAGTGTTCTTAGTTAACTTTCTTTTTTTAAAAAAAAATACTTTTATTGATTTCAGAGAGGAAGGGAGAAGGAGAGAGAGATAGAAACATCAGTGATGAGAGAGAATCACTGATTGGCTGCCTCCTGCATGCTCCCCACTGGGGATTAAGCCCACAACCCAGGTACGTGCCCCGAACAGAATTCGAACCTTGACCTCCTAAGTTGATGTTCAACCACTGAGACACACCGCTGGGCCTTACTTAATTTCCTGTAAGATCGTTCCATCGTAGCACATATCAGACAGCAAAGGAGAGTGGACTACACAGTCTCTCTGTCTGCTCTGCTGGCCAGGAACGCGGCTCAGCTGTGGGCAGATGGAACAGCCTTCCTGGTCCTCACACATCTGTGTCTGCCCTGTCTGCTCAGCCTGCACACAGTGTGGCCCAGGGATTATCTGACTATTTTCTTCCCCCTCCGGTTGAGTTTAGTTCAGTGGTTCTCAACCTCGGCTGCACATGAGAATCACCTGGGAATCTTTCTAAAATACTAATTTCTGGGCCTCATCCTCCAGAAATTCTGTTTCTTTGTTACTAATGTTGTGGCCCCACCCCATAACAAAGAAACAGAATTTCCGGAGGATGCGGCCCAGAAATCAGGATTTTAAAAAGATTCCCAGGTGATTCTCATGTGCAGCCAAGGTTGAGAACCACTGGTTTAGTTTGTAGGTGCCATTTCTGCTTTCATCTCCTACCAGGTGAGAGTTCTCAAGCACCTTAGAACCAATAAAGAAGGGCTTTTATCTGCTAGGTTTTCCTTAGGCACAGAGAAAATTAGTCCCAACGTGGGGTTTTTTTTGTGGGTTTTTTTTTTTTTTTTTTTTTGCATGACCTCAATCAGAGACTGTATCAGTGAAAAGAACGTCCCCCTGATGGTCAGAAAACTGCCGACAGAGGGGCCCAGGTCTGGGGCTCTAAGGGCTTCATAAGGTTTGGGATGCCCACCCGTGGAGGCCTCCCCCCACTCACCAACATAGTCAAATGCACCACGTTCCACTTGAAATACAATTTATACATTGTACATCTTCGCACTCAAATTTTCATTTATTGTAAAATGGAACATTATTTTGTGTATCACTAAGAAAAATGCTGCCTAATATGATTTGATGCACTCATTTCAGAGTGTTCAAATGTAGAAAAATGTGCATTTTAGAATTGGTGAAATGCACTTTAATTATGAGTTGAGTTGCATTTGGGTCATTGAGATAATGCTAAATTGTGTAGGTCTTATGATGATTTATTTCTAACATAGGAAAAGCTCAAACACTTTTGCCCATTACCCAACTTTGGCAGATCTCAGCATTCTGCCATATTTTCTTCAAATACAGGGGTGGGCAAAAGTAGGTTTACAGTTGTTTATATGGAAAAAGACATGCAGATTATGATTATTACAATAGCTATGTTGGCCCTGGCCAATTTGGCTCGGTGGATAGAGCATTGGCCCACGGACTGAAAGGTGTCCGGTTCGATTCCGGTTAGGGCACGTACCTCGGTTTTGGGGCATGTGAGGCAGCCAATTGATGTGTCTCTCTCACATCGATGTTTCTCTCTCTCTCTCTCTCTCTCTCTCTCTCTCTCTCTCTGTTTCTCCCTTCCCTTTCATTCCACTCTCTAAAAAAATGTCCTTAGGTGAGGATTAAAAAAAAAAAAAAAGCTTTATTAATGCAAAAAAATGGCACAGTAAACCTACTTTTGGCCACTCTTTTATTTTGAAAAAAAAAAAAAAAAATAAGGAATGGAAGATACAATTGCAGGCCCCGGTGTATCCCTTCCCCAGTCCCAAGACCTCATCTCCTCTTTGTGCCCCATGTAACCGCCACCTTGAATTTGGTACTTCTCATTCCCATTCATGTTTGTAAACTTTAGTAACTCTCAGTAGTAGATCCCTGGGGCTTTAACTGGACACCTTCTACTCCAGGGGCAAAATGACTATCTTCTGGCCGATGGAGGACCGTGGAAGGGATGGGTATGATGTGTGGATTTCACCTTTAAAACGAATGAGCGAGCCCTCATGTTCTCTTTCTTCCGTGTTTCTGACGAGGGCGGGGACAAGGTGTTCACGTGATACTGAAAACCATGCAGATGTGGGACGGATGCTAGGAAACAGCAGTGCAACTAGAGAGAGAGGTCCTGGGTGTCCGCCTTCAGGGTACCAGCTGCCCAGCCACCTCCCACCCCTGCTCCGCCACTGACTGTCTACTGTCGTGGGCTGTTATGTGAGAAGTAAACTAACAACCATCTTTTCATTTAAGTCAGAGTTACAGGCGTGTTACAGGCCCCAAAATGTTCTAATACATGTAGTATACAGTCTGGTTATGTACGTTACAAGTGACTTACTCTATTAGCAACTTTCGTTTTTATTAAGTAGGGGAGGTTAGGGCAAAACACATTAATGCAATTCGCTGTAGGCTTGGATTGAAAAGCAAACATAAATTTTTTTTACAACTTCCCCAATGGCTAAGGTATTCGTGTCCAGTCCTGGAGTGAACCCTTTGAGGGTACATGAGTTGAGCTCATTGGTTATCGTCCATATACAGATACAGGAAGTGCATACACGCCAAGGACAGCCCCCTCCTGGAGACATTTAATGCAGACCTCACAGTGGTCTTTTCAGCCTGTAAAGCTTCCATTCCCAGCAGAAGTTTCTTCTCCAGCCCTGACTGAGCATCCCTGTGAGCGTCACAAGCGTGAGGCCTCCCTGGTCCCTTTCTCTTCTCCAGCAGCTGGCCCCATGGCCCTCACTCCTGCCAGACAAGCAGCAGCATGGCAGCTCCAGGGAAAAGGCTGCCCTGGTGGCTGGCGGGCGTCCTTGCGGCTCCATGCCAGGGGACCAGGCTGGCTGGAAGGCTTGCTTTCTGCAGAGTGCTTAATGGCTCAGGGCTCTACCCAGAGGGGCAGTGTCTGTGCCAGAGCCCAGGGTGGATGATTGGGACACGAGGTGCACAGGGACCGTCCTCAGCTCTTCCCTGTCCCACATTGCAGCCTAGTCCTGCCTGCTTAGGAGCACACTCTGAGCTTGTCCCTAATCTCACAGGTCAGCTTGGCTTCTGGTCTTACTGGCAGGTCTGGTGTCCGCTTTCCCTCTAAAGGGCCCTGGGAGCAGGGCTCCCAGGCACCTGGCCTCTCCTTTGGAATAGGGCTGGTGCTGTCCGTTCCAGTCATTCTGGACACATCTTGACCTTGAGCTTTTCCCCCCTTCACATTAAGAATTGGGTTGTCAGGTGAGTCCTTCTCAGGCTTCTGCTGCCTGTGCATCATCGCCTTGATGCAGAAAATCAGGGTGCCTTGTGTGCTCCCTGTGCCAACATACAAGCATCCAGAACACAGGACAGGGGCTCCTGGAATGAAGGGGAGGGTGAGCACTGCTTTGGGTGAGACTCAACAAACTGAGCTTGCTCAATAGTGCCCATACATTTAATGCACGGTGGAAAGGAACGAAGCCAAGCCATACGGATTCCTTCCCTCCATTGAGGCCAGAAACGCAGCTGCGCCGAGTCCGGTGCAGCAGGAAGACAGAGCGGTGCAGGCAGCCGTGCAGGTCAGACCGTGCATTCCTGTCTGACAGAACATCAGCTGCCTCGGACAGGCTTTGCATCCTGAAAAAGGAAAAGTAGAAGTAAGCGTGTCCGTAAAGCCAGTGCCCATATCGGTTTGCCGAGTAACAAGCTCACCGGAGATTCATTTCCATTTCGAGTATTTTTGCATTCATTGTCTGTATCTCAAAAAATTATTGAATTAAAAAAATGAAACATAAACTAAAATTTAAAAACAAGCTGCGTGTGCCCTTAGAAGACTTGATTTATGAACCTTATGACGCCAAAGAGATGAAAAAAAGAAAAAAAGAGGAAAGGACATTGCCATGTAAAAACCTTCAAAAAAGGTTTTAAATTATAGGCAAATTGCTCATTAGGTGCCTGGCTTTAGGCTAATTGACCTGGAGTCAATGACATCTGAAAGTTGACACTTTTATGCTCAGGGACACTTTCTGAGGCCTATTTCATCTTATTTCAGACAAAATCCTAATCAACTCTCTTATTTGGTTTCCCAGCCCCTGGCATATTAGATGTGAATCAAAATAGGGAGGGAACAGCGAGAGCCAGGCCACTTTGCGTGGTGGGAAGGCCAGCTGGTACCCCGGCAGCCAGGGAGGGGCAAGCGGAGGCCAGAGAAAATGAAAATGTAAATACGAGGCTTAGGAAACCACAAGTGTGTGGGGCCTGCTCCTGTGTGGGTGACCTCCTCCCCTCCCGCCTACGCTTGCCTGGCTTCTGAGAACTCGGTATCATAATGTGCGCGAGGCCAGCCAGGAAAACTAGAACGGGCTAAAGCACGTGCTGTGTACTTTGCCCGATCCGTTGTTTTCTTACACAGTCCATTTTGGAAAGTTTTTGTCAAAAGGGACCAAGTCACTGACTTGAGTTGGAGCATTTGCGGGAAGGCACCCTGTTTCCCCCCTCCCTCTGGGAGGTCTCCCCAGAACACTGCCCCTCGGGAAGCCTCCTGCTGCCTCAGGAGCACCTGGAATGAAGTCAGTAGTCCGGCAAAATTTACTTCTAGGAAGTCCTCATTCCCCAAAATGCAGCATGACCAAATCCGTTTCACCCTTGCTGTCGAGGGTAACGAAATGAGTCTGATGTTCAACCAGATGAGGAGGTCGTGCATAACCCAGATCATGACGGAATCCACTTCCGATTACTCGCTTCCTCAGGGAAGTGTGTGAGAATTTCCTGGAGAGGCATGACTAGTAGGATGTATGTACACACATGCATACACACACACACATACCCACGTGCATATGTACACGCATGCATGCATACAGACATAACACACATACGTATAAATGCATATATACACATGAAATTAACTATCACAGGAGGATAACACTTTATTGCTGCTGCTTGTTGCTCCCAGTCCTGCTTTCACCTCCTTTCTCCCAAGGGACTTCCAACCATCTTTCCTCTCTTCGAGGAGTGGCACTCAGGCCTGGGGTGTCTGGGAAGGAAGGGAGGGGTTCAGGGCTTTGTGAGCAGGCTGAGATGACCTGCTTTGGGGCCGGTGCTGAACTCAGTCTATAGGCTGGTTCCTCTCCTCCCACCCTTGGGAGAAGAAAGTTGGGTGGACGAGATCAGAGAGGAGCATGAGCTTAACCACCAGCCATAGTTATCATCTGCACTAATTTATCTGATACTGCATATCTGTCCCGTTTTTGTAAGTTATTTTTTTAAGTTATTTTAAGTCTTTTATAACCATCTGCATGTGTGAGGAACCTAGAGACAGTGTAGCACACGGCCCGAGCACTGGATCAGGCCACAGGGACACGGTTCTGCTGCTTAATGTGTGACCGTGGGCCAGTCACTGGTCCTCGGAACCTGGGTGCTCTCTACCGTGAGATGAGACTGTTGATACTCGCCACGCGAATTCACAGCATAACCTGTGATAGTCAAATGGGATGGCCCACGTGAAAATGCCTGGTGCAGACATGTAGAGTGCGTGTAAGGCGTAATTGCTTCTCTGGCTGTGGTTCTGCTCCTTGAGTTTGTAAGTACTGGTCATGATTAGTTAAAGAGTCATCTGTGTCTGCCCTGCTACTGCTCCAAGACCAGCTTGCTACTGGCCCGTCACATCATTTGAGATTGCTATAAAAAAATAAGTGATCTCTCTTACCAGTAAGGTTTGTGTATCTCTTTTCTGTTTTGCTTTCTCTTTAGGGATGAGTTCATTATTATTGTCATAGTATGTATCCAAGCATGGTCCAGTTTAGAAAATAATGGGAAAATTTGGCTTAGCTTTGGTGGGATAATTTCACCATAATTCCCACAAATAAAGTAGTGGTTTCTTTTTAAAAAAAAAAAAAAATGCCAGTTGAGAGTCGCAGATCTGCACTTTCAAAGCCTACAATTGGTGGTTTAGTGTGAAAATTATATTCAAGTTGAAGCACATCAGCATGCAAATCTAAAGTGTGGCCATTTTCATCTGGATTGAATATTATTAACTAGCCCAAGGGATAGGATGTAATTAAGATTTTGAACAGCTTGCTTGTGTCTACCGTGTTGAATAACCCCATTATTTAAAGTGGCGTACCGGTTTGAATAATCGGAAGACAGCCCAGTGCACCAGCATCTACACATGGTGGCTTTTAGGTGTGCTGAGAGAGCCTGACTTTTCTGCACCAGTCCAAACATTGGATAAGGTCAAAGAGTTGAGCTTGCAGCAAATGAGAGAATTTTCAGATTCTGGGAGAAATCACATTTCTTTCTGAATGATGTCAGATGTCCATCTTGTCACTCATTCTAATACCTTCTTCAGTAAGTTTAGAAACAGGCCCGGTGGGGACAGGCGAAGCCCTGGTGAGGGTGCATGCTTTTGGCTAATTAAAACTATTGGGTTTGTAGCCTGCGCGTGCAGCTCTCGGTGGAAGGGCAAAGAACTCTTAGCTGGGATCCACTTCAGAAAGTTTGCAAAACCTTCCTCTGCCTTTCACAGAACCAATAAGGCACAATGCTGATGGCATCTTTATTCTGGTGCGATTCCGCAATAACTGTTCTTAGATGAGACAAGATACACACCTTTTTTTTTTTTTGTCCTGCCCGCACTGTTTTAAAAGCAGGAAAGTTCTCCATCTCTCCCAGGAGAAGTTGGTGAAAGGATCTATTGCCTAGCGGCCCCACTTGAAGCAGATCCCCAGCCCGCTAGGTTGGACACGGCTCATTTCAGCCATCCGGATTTTCAGGTGTACCCTGTGCATTTAGTACATCATTTGATAATGCTAAAAAAATATATTAAAGCAGTGTGAGACTAAAGGAGAAAGAAGATGAATGTTAGCCTTCCCCTGGGGTTCATGGGTGAAGGAATTAACACAGCGTGGCACTCTACCCTAGCTGTGTTTGTTTCCATGGCAACAGCGACGTACATGTTTCAGACTATCTACAGTGACACAGTTGCAGAAATAGTAGCTTGCAGGTTTCTGATATCGCATCAGTGGACAGGCAGCACACACTATATTAAGTAAGTGTAAAAGAATTTAAAATACAGCTTGGATTCAGCTGAGAGATGCACTGGGGGGCTTTGGCATTCCCCCCTCCTCACCACGACAGCAAAATTGGGACAAAGTTGAAAGTTGCAAGATTCCAGGCAAGCAATTGCCCTTGCTTGGGTAAATAGCATCAAAGGAAACCAATGTGAGTTACAAAGGTAAGAAAACGGCCGTGGCCGGTGACATCTTTAAGAAGGATATTGCCAGGGAAGCTAATTTTGTAGAGGGGTGGGGGGCATGAGTAATGGGTAAGGAATGAAAGCTCAGGTTGAAGACAGCCGAGTCTTAAAGCAATTCTAATGTGCAGCAGAATCTTTGCTTCTGAGTTTATGGCAACTAAGGTCTTTGAATGTATCATGGTAGAAATTGCTTTTCTGTAAAAATGGTCAGGTGAGATGCAGAGAGGTTGATTGGGTGAGCAGCTAGAGGGGAATTGGGGCTCCATTGTCTTTTCGGAATGCTTATGTAAATATCTCTTTCCCTGGGATGACCCTGGTTTGTCTTTGACATTGGCTGCTACTTTTTGGTACCATATGCTGGTCTCTGTGTTTATGTTATGCTGCCACATTGTAACCTGATAAGACTTGAGTGCTGAGAGCAACCAAGTAAAGATGATAGACTTTGTAAATGGGTGACTTTGCAATCAAATCGTGCAGTTAAGTAATTTAGGAGAAGTGTTCAAATGGGTATTTATTTACGTGCCAGACCTCTGCCTTTGAATAGCAGGGTATTAGGTTAATAGATTTCAGTGCGCATGGTATGATTGCAGGAACTTTCAAGTATGTTGTCGTTCAATTTAGACCGAGTTTTTAATGTCAGAATATTCTTATATGCCCATTATTCAGTTTAAGCCTGCACTTACCGTATAGTTTTGTTGGTCATGTGTCAGTGAAGAGAATGTGAAATGGCATGGTGATTTAAGCTAATCTGGTCTTGTGAGGAGGATTCATTTTCTGACCCTAGGTGGACTTTTACAAAAAGTGGCGCGTGAGACACGCAACTCTTTTGTAGTGTGTGAGACTGTTTTCTACGTGCACGGGGAACTGCCTACAGCGTCTGCTACATGTTGTCCCTCACATTAACTGTTTGACTAGATTTTAAGAGAACATGGGGGTTGGGGGGTATTGTCTGGAGCTTCCCGCATTCCCTGGTAATATGGAGGGATGGGACAGATTTTTCATTATAAATCAGGGACCTGAACCCTAGAATATCTGACGCCCCAGTGGATAGACACGATTTGCCTTTCTAAATAAGGTGACCCAAAGTGAAACTAATGTTGAAGCTTCCCATTTATGCCCATCTGTAGTCTGAGCCACCCAGAGATGGGAAGTGAAGTTTGTGTCTTCTAAGGGGGATTTTTTTCAATGGTGGCTCGTACCAAAGAGCAGCCCCTTTCTCGGAGTCTCGCCTGCCTACTCCCACACTCATCCCTGTGGAGTTTTGAGGCTCCAGCCCATCTTTGGGGACCAGGGGAGGACAGGCTTGCAGACTGCTCCCCCGTGCCCTGGCTTGCCTGGCTCGGGCCCTGTGTGCTGTGGTGGTCAGCTTCTCTCTGTGACAGCTGCAGGAAACCACCTGTGCTTGGCCCCCCCAGGGCAGAGGAGCCAGATGCCATTGGTTTGAGGGTTTACATCACATTCTGCTATTAGTACTTGGAGCAGCCCTGGAAACCTTGGACTCCGAAACCGGAAATCAGCAAAGGTTCAATGAACTACTTAAATTTTTTTTTAATTTATTGATGAGAGAGAGAAAAAACATCGATTTGTTGTTCCACTTATTTATGCATTCATTGGTTGATCCTTGTATGTGCCCTAACCAGGGGTCGAACCCACAACCTTGGCACATGGGGATGACGCTCTAACCAACTGAGCAACCTGGCCAGGGCTTCGATGAACTACTTTGATGACTAGGTCAACGTTTGTCTGTTTGGGAGTATTAGAGCAGGCAGGCCCTTCCAACAGTCGGGATGTTGGTATATATTTTTTCACCACCCAGAAATATTTTCCAGTGTAAAAAAACAAAACAAAACAAAAGTCCACCAGTCTGTGCCGTGTTACTTAACTCTTTTGTAAGAATAGAAAAACCACATACACCTAAATGCCAAGCCCCAGGCCGAATCAGTCATTCAAATTTAAATCCTGGCAGTGCTCGTAGGAAATTCAATTGCTTCCATTTGAAGGGCCAGGAAATTGATTTGGAAAAAAAATAAATGTGAGGGATTCCCAAATAGTGGCAGCATGGAATGAATAAGAGAAAAATGAAGGTACAGACAGATCTTATTACCAGTCCTAAATGGTAACGGAATTGCCAGAATCAACTTCCTGAGGTGTAGCTCATTTGGAGTCTCGACTGCTCCAGAACTTCTGATGGTTCTCGGTGGGCACGGGGCACGGGGCATGAGCGAGCCTGCAGGCTGGCGTCCAGGGCTTTCCACACTGGCGCCAGCCCAGCCTTCCCTCCCACTAGCCCTCTTCCCCTTGAGCATCCTGTGGCTGCCCTAGGGCACCAGATACTGTGTCCTGGGCTGGTGAGGAAGCCCTAGGCCTTTGCTCTCGCTGGTGTATCCGTCCAACGCTTTCCCCCCCATCTTTGCTTTGTAAGACCCAGCTTAGATTCCACGTCCTCCATACAACCTTACAGCTCTTCCCCTCTTCCCTCGTCAGGAGCATTTTTCCAGCTTCCATGTTCCCATCACAGTTTCTTTGTCTTCAATGATAGCACTTCCTTCACTGTATTCAGATCAGTTGTGTCTCTTCTTAACTGAGATGTCAGTGTACGGAGAAAGGTCCATGACTTCGGCACCTTGTAGCTTTTGCCATCCCTAGAACAGGACTCCGAACTGTTGTATTGCATCGCGTTCTTAAAAACTTGTAAAGCTGTGCAACCTTCCAGCGCTCATGCTCTCTGCTGGAGGAGAGTCTGTTGGGTACTGAGCTTCCCGCGGCTCTGTCTGTCTCAGCCCCCAGCATCTGGACCGATTCAGCCACTTTCAGAGGCTTCCAAACTTCTGGCTGTTTGGCATCATCTAAACACAGAAACCAAGGGGATGGCTGATCCTCTCCCCCCCCATATTCATAGTATCACGAGATTTTTGAGCCAGGAGGAACCTGATAGAGTAAACTCAAACTACAGAGAAGAGAACTGTGAACCCAAACTAAGTGCCTGTGCCAAAGCCACTCGGGGGTGAGTGACCCAGGTGTGCGGGGAGCCAGTGACAGCTCTACATGGTTCTGCCCTGGCTGATGGCTCATTGGTTGGTGCATCATCCCATACAACAAAAGATTTCAGGTTTGATTCCCGGTCAGTGTGGGAGGCAGTCGATCGGTGTTTCTCTCCCTAGCTCTGTCTATAAAGAAAAAATAATTCAATAAAAACATCTCCTTGGGTGAGGATTAAAAAAAAATATCTCCATGGCCCTGTGTACTGAGCCTTCCTGCCCAAAGCCTTGGGTTCCACGTGAGATGTCAGTCAGCTGGTGCTTTCTGTCCTGTGTTGCGATTGGCTGGCTTTCTGTATGTAAACACTGTCCGGTGACAACAGTCCCATTAATACTCCTTGCTAAAAGGTAATATCACGGGGGTAGAATTAACGAAAGTGGACTGGGAGCTGACCTGGGGGTGGGGGGTGGACTGGGAGCAATGCTAGCAAGTCATTAGCCATCGCCTGGCTGACGTTATGGCAGCTGCTGAATTCAGTCAAGTTCAGACCCTTAAAAAGAGTGGAAAAAAGAAAGCGCATACTTTCCAGGGCCCGGGCACCGCACAGCGGGGGCCAGCTGGGTGCAGCGCCGTGGCAAAGGGATCTCTTCAGTCTCAGAAATATGAGCCTGAGCTTGCACACGGGGAGGGGAGTGTGGCTGCAACTGGACCTGATTGGCATTAAGGTTTCTGGGCTCATGGTGCCCGCAGTTCTATTAGACTCAGCTCCTATGGGAAGCCCATGAGTATCTAAGGAAAGAACCAGCCCTCCGAGTTGACAGGAGGAACAAGCTGTGTGTGTGTGTGTGTGTGTGTGTGTGTGTGTGTGTGTAAAGGCATTGGAGGTCAGCAGGCTTTGGAAGGGGAACTCTTGGTTTTCTGTATGATTGTGTACTTCCTCTTGTCTAGAGTTAGCCAGTTAAGGAAATAAAGCGCAATTCGGGTTTCCAAGTTGGAAGCCTGATTAATCTCTCTGCCAGTTACATATGGAAATAAATCAGTAAATGGTCCATCTGGGACGACACTACTGCAGAGATGATAAATTATCGCCATCGTATATGTCTGTGTTGCTGAAGACTGAGCTGTGCTCCCCAGGCGCGGCTGAGAGATAACTGGATCCCCCATCGTGGTCAGAGGAATGAAATTAAAAACAAAATCACAAGTAAAAAAATCGCCGTGAAGCGTTTCATGGGAGAGTGCTCTGGTTGACGCCAAGTTTGCTCCTTAGAAGTGCTGTATCTGCAAATATTTAAAAGGAGTCTCAAGGGCATAAGAAACATTTTATTTCTATATTTTCAAAGGCCAAACACAGTAACAAGTGTTAATTAGTACCCAAATGTCCCAGGGAGTAGGATAATTCTCTACTTCTGTGTCGTATTGCAACTTTATCATTTTCACAGCAACTTCATGTGTATTTTCTTATTTAAATTTCAAAGAAGTTGGGGCAAGCCAGTGCCTCTGTTTCTTTTCTTTTTTAAAATATATTTTATTGATTTTTTTTTTTTTTTTACAGAGAGGAAGGGAGAGGGATAGAGAGTTACAAACATCGATCAGCTGCCTCCTGCACACCCCCACTGGGGATGTGCCCACAACCCATGTACATGCCCTTGACCGGAATCGAACCTGGGACCCTTCAGTCCGCAGGCCGACGCTCTGTCCACTGAGCCACGCCGGTCAGGGCCAGTGCCTCTGTTTCTTGATTGAGGAAACACTGAGGTGAGGGGGTTGAATGCCTTGCCCGTAGTGACTCAGTGGCCAAATGGCAGAGCGGGGACGAGCGACCAGGTATCACCAATACTGAATCCAGCTTCGTTTCCATCAGATCCTTGTGTGACATCACACACATTTTCAGTATCCCATCATTCATTTGGCAGCATCAGGAAAGAAAGCATTCTATTTATGTTAGTTTTCTAGAAGCAAATACCGTACCTTCTTTTTTTAAAAAAAATTTTTTTTATTGATTTTAGAAAGGAAGTGAGAGGGAGAGAGGGATAGAAACATCAAGGATGAGATAGAACCATTGATTGGCTGCTTCCTGCATGCCCCACACTGGGGATGGAGCCCGCAACTCTGAATGGGATTTTAACTGTGACCTCCTGGTTCATAGGTCAATGCTCAACCACTGAGTCATGCTGGCTGGGCAAGCCATACCTTCTGGATCATGAAAATTATTTTTCTCTACTTGGAGATCTTGAGTATCGGTTTAACATTTTTAACATGATTTCAATATTTTTAAATTGAGGTATATTTGACATATGACATATATTAGTTTCTGGTGTACGACATAATGATCTGATATTTGTATATATTGCGAGATGATCATAATTAAGTCTAGTTAACATTCATTACCTTATATAGTTACAACATTTTTTTATGTGCTGAGAACTTTTAAGATCTACCCTCTTAGCAACTTTCAAATATGCGATAGAATATTATTGTTGTCATCGTGCTGTACATTACATTCCCTTGACTTATTTATAACTGGAAGTCTTACCTTTGGACTACCCTCATCCATTTCTCCTCTCCAATCCTTTAACTTTTCCCTGTGACTAAGGCACACCACTAGTCCCTGGAGTTGTTTTCTAAAGCTAAAACCATAGATGTCCTCAGGGGCTTCTTAGGTCTGGTAAGATTCTGCCCCTTTGCAGAATGGCCTGAGGCTACAGTGACATCCAGAGTCCTGTGCCTACTTTAAAATGTTCTTTCGTGTCTTCCTCCTGGGCAAACCTTCCACAGTTGCTCCTTTAAGCTCCCTTCAAGAAAATGCAGTACAGAAAGGACAGAAAAGCAAGCTGGGTTCAGAAACCTTTGAGTCCCCTGATTTATTAGATGCCAGTTTCTAAACATAAACAACAGATGCCACAGGCGCCTAGCATTTACCTGTTTGTACTTGAAAGTGTTTTTGTCTCACCTGGATCACCTTCCACGTGTCTCCGGTATCAGCCAGACCTGGCTACTCCATGCACCCTGAATAGACTTCATGCTTGGTCCTCCTGGTCAAAACTCAAGGCCCATTAGTATTGTTATTGTCTTGATGCTGTCTCCTATCTGCCCCCCTCCTCACCTCCACCAGAAACAAATGTCTCTTCTGAAACCTTCTGTTTGTTACAGAAAATAACACAGTCTGTCTGTATTTGAGTTACCTACATACATGTCTTATCTCCCACAGTGGACAATACATTTCTCCAAGGTGGCCATCCCATCATCTTCTCTCTGTGACCCTTCCATCTTCCTTCCAATCCCCAGCTCGGTACTTTGCCCTTAATTGAAGTGTAACATGCATCAGGGTAGGAGAATTTTGGTTTACAACAACAGACTGGATGTCTTTGGATGGGTGGATAAATGAAAGATCAGAATCACTTGAAGGGCTTGCTAAAACAGATCGCTGGAGCCCACCTCCAAATATTCAGATTCAGGTGGTCTTGGGTGGTTGGCCGAGAATTTGCATTTCCAACAAACTCATGGGGATGCTCATGCTGCTATTCCAGGGACTATCATTTGGGAACCACTGATTCAGTGGATTTATTTCCTAGGATTCTCACACTAACCTCATCGGGTAATACCACTGTTTTTAGTAGACCGTCTATTGATCTGTCTTCCTTGAGGCGAAGGCCCCAAAAATAAATAAATAAAAATACCTTCCATCCAGTTATGATGCAATCCACCCCATGTACCAGCTTTCCTATTTTGCAAGATTATGGGTTAAACTGTGGCTCAAAAGCTTGCAGCCCATTTAGTGAGCTTTAGCTAGAGGGGACCATTTCCCCCAGGAGTAGAGCCAGAGTCATTTTCTTTTCCAGCAGCAGGATAGAGAGTCCCTGAGTTTGCGCCTGTGGACCTGGCCTGCCCGGTGGTTCAGCACTGGCCTACAGTGCTTGTTGGTGCTCTGAGGTCTCTCCTTTATCCACACAAGTGTTTCATCGGCAACCATAGTAAAATAAAGCGGTCTCACAAATGTCTCAATAGCAGTTGTAGTAACAGAAGATAATCTCACAGTGTCTATGGCCTGCGTTTTCACATCTCTGGGTCCTTTTGTGCCGTGTGAGGCAGTTTCAAGAACACTCCGTCGTGAAAGACCCGGCGCTTCAATAAACTTTCCAAGCAACAAAGAGGTGCTGTTGCAATCGGCGCTGTCGCTGAAGTGTGGCATCTTTTAGAGCCCGGCCAGAGATGGCATTCACTGTGGCTGAGAGGGTCCTCTCTCCTCCTCGGCTCTAACCCCATCTTCCTTCTGCTCCTCTCCACCAGCCACTAGAAGCATCATCTCCCGGAAGACCGTGGTTCCGGTGACAATGGAGGCTTCCCTGTCCTTCCCGTGACTGGAGCAATGCTGACCTCGGTTTCCTGGACCCATTCTGACTCAGGTAACCACGGCCGGTCTTCACCAGCTCGCTTACACCTCCCAGCGACTGCACTGAATAAATGAAATACCAACGCTATTCCACATGTAAATGCAGATGCCAAATTGATCGTCTCCATCAATTGGTATCCGCCCCTCTTCCTCCCAATCTTCTTAATGATCAATTTATGCAGCTGATCAGACTGGCAATGTGGTCAATCCAATTTAGGCATTAAGATAATGAAAACATCGAATCACATCTTCATTTGAAGTTTGGGTGCGTTTCATAGGCACACAAAGCAAAGGGAACCTCGCTGGGAATTTTTTGTGTGGAAACTGGATTCTACCGTAGTTCCTCTAAATCATTTTCTTTCTCATCTGACCACATACTAGTATTACTTGAATTAATCCTTCTTATGTTATACCTTTTCATGGAGGTCATAAGTATTATTGAGTATGGGTTATGTGTTCTCGGGTCAGATGGGGCTAAAATATATGTTCCTGGGACAGACGTGAGGCTCACAGCTTAGCCACAGACCCAGGGCCCACCCACTCATGAGAGGGTGGCACATGGTGTTGCCATGTGGGGCTGGGGCTGGGGCTGGGGCTGGGCAGTGATGGTAGCTCTCTGGTTCAGGGAATTGAGAGACTTTTAGGACTGGATGTGAAATAACTAGGGAAGAATCCATGGGAGAGGGAGGGCGTGGGCTGGGCTCTATCATTGCGGATCGTTAGGCCAGGAGGCGGGGAGAGGCGCCTGGGTGGGAAGATGGGAATGAGCCCGCAGTGAGCCCGGGTAATGGGGGCCCTGGCTGCCTGGACTAGGACCCTGATTCTCACCTGCCCTGTTATGGTGGGGCCTTGGCTGGCAGCTTCCTTCAGGGATAGCAGTCATTGTCACCCCAGCCCTGGCTTTGGCTGCCACTTTGCTGGCCTTTTCTGCTTCTTTGGGTTTGTCCACACCCGGTCTCTGCCTGTCTACCTGATTATTGACTCCTCTCTTACACATGTGCACCCCTTCCCTCCAAGCTCTGCCTGGCAGGTGTGGCTTGAAAAGGCCTTGGGATGAACCAGGGATCGTGTAAGGTCAGTACCTGGTGATTCACAGGGTGCTATTCTGGGCTGAGTGGAATTGACAGGTAGGGAGCATAAGCCAAGGACACGTGTTTATAAGTTGATGCCTAGAGCTTATCTAGAGAGTTCCGAAAGCTGGAAGTCAGGGGAGTCTCAGGGCTGCGTGAGGGACCACGGTCAGGGATGGGGAGCACATGCCCTGATTAGCCCCGAGATGGCCAAGTACATGCTGCCCACGCCTGGCTCTTTTCCAGGGGTGCTCTTGGATAAAGCAGTGGCGGCTTTCGCTGGCCTGGGTCTTGAAGATAGTGCTGAGAGTTGTCTTCTGAGGCACCTGCTCTTCCTGTCAGGCCACAGTCCATTGTCCCGCACGCTCAGGTGCTCCTGCAGCTGAGCCCCGCTGACCCCGGAGCTTGGGCCTTCCTGGAGGCAGAGCCTGGATCGGCAGCCACGAGTGTGCCTGCCTGTAGCCAGTGTTCTGAGGTTCCAAGCTTCCTCCCTCTTGTGACACCTACATCTTCAAACACGGCTTCCTGGCTGCTGCAATGTGTGGGGGGAAAAGTTGAGAATACACACTCATTCTTAACTGCCTTAGCCTGGAAATGACCCAAACCAGCTTTACATCCACAACCCATTGGCCAGAATTAGTCACATGACCCTGTCTCGCTTCCCCGAGGCTGGGAAGTAGGGCAGAGCAGAGGATTGCTTGGGGCCCCCACGGTCCCTGTAATACTGTGTCACTGGGGGAAACCCCATACTTTTTCTATGCTTGCCACGTGTTTGGTCATTATTAAAGGGTCAGGAACCCAGCCCTATAATTTTTTCACATAGTTTATTAAAAATTTTTTTATTTCGGAGAGGAAGGGAGAGGGAGAGATAGAAACATCAATGATGAGAGAGAATCATTGTTCGCCTGCCTCCTGCACGCTCTCGACTGGGGATCGAGCCCACAACCCAGGCATGTGCCCTGATTGGGAATGGAACCACGACCTTCTGATTCCTAGGTCAATGCTCAACCATTGAGCCATACTGGCTGGGCTACATAGTTTATTAAAGGTGCAAATAAGATGTATGAAGGCGCTTTGAAAGGTATCATGAGTTGTAAAATATCTTAAGATACAATTGTTACTTAATTTCTTTATCACATCTTGAATGGCCGTGGGCTAGCGTCTGGGTAGTCACACACGCCCGGGACTGTCCTAGCATTTGCCAGTTAACCCAACATAATTATCATACAGTCCTCCCTTTCACACCCAGAAACATCTGGGTGTAGACTGTAGATTATGTGATCACCCCAGTTTGACCCCACTGGTCATCTTTTGAGATTATTACTTCCTGTTTACTAAGCTTTTTCTAAGTGTCAGACACTGTTCTAAGCTTTTGCCTCCGTTGCTTCATTCAGTCTCCAAACTTGTGAGGTAGGTACGAGTAATCTCTTTATTTTCAGACTAGAGGCCCGGTGCACAAAATTCCTGCACGGGTAGGGTCCCTAGGCCTGCCCTGCAATCAGGACTGATCAGGTTCCCCACCTCCCTGCCTCCTCCTTCCCTGGCTCCCTCAGCACCCTGCTGCCACCACCACCACTGGTCGCTGCCATGTTCCACGCCGCCCCCTCGTGGTCAGCGCATGTCATAGCAAGCGATCGAACTACCAGTCCCTCTGTCAAACTCTCGAGGGGACACTTTGCATGTTAGCCTTTTATTATATAGGGTAACACTATAGATTCTTGTAACTACGGATAATGAGGTGACGGAGGCAGAAGGAGTTGAATTGTTCATGATCACACGGCTCTCAAGGGACAGCACTCGGTTCTGATTCCAGGCCTGACGCTGTGCTCGTAGGCACGAGGTTGAGCCCTTGGCCCCATGGGGCCCGCACTTTCCTGACACAGGCTTGGGACTCTGTTCCCAGGCCACAAGCTGGTGGAAGGTTGCAGCCCTGAGCGGTGAGTTCAGCCTCTTAGGACCCAGACAAGCAGCGAAGATACCAGATCCCCCCATACATCTCCAGAACCGGAAAGGAGCAGGACCGGGGCTGTAGTGTGTCTCCTGAATTCCCGCCAGTCCCTTTCTGTCCCCACTCCCCTGCTGTTGACGGTGCAGCTGGCTTTAAAACGGCATGCGTTTTGCATAGGGAGAAAAGACCGCATTTAGAAATCTAGGGTGGAGTCGAACTCTAGCCAGTGAAGACTTGCCCTGTGCTATGCAGTTGGTCCAAACAGGCACCCTCCCAACACAAACAGCTAGGAAAAACCAGCTCTGTTTTCAGGAAGTTTATGTACAAATTTGTTTATTTAAAAAAAAAAAAAAGCCACACCACAACCAAAGACCAGTTTTTGCTTGCAGAATAATATCAAACAAAAACCCATCGACTCACAAGCTGGTATTAATTTCCCTGGTTCCTGACCTTCCTAAGCAGTGTTCAAAACCAAACCCATGGAATCAAAGGGAACAGTCTCTGAAAATGAACCAAATGTGGCAGACTCATCGATTGCATTGCTTGCTTCAAGAACTCATCCCCTCCCTAGAAAATTATAGATGTGGTTTCTAAATGTACAAAGAAAACAAAAACAAAAAAAGATTCCACTATGAAAGAAAAAGGAAATTTCTAATTCTATCTCATAAACAATATAGGAATAACTTTAAAATATTCTGCTTTAAGCATGCATTTAATTTGTGCTCTGGGAACCAAATAATGTTGCTAAGATAAAGCATTCTAATAATGATTTATGTAAATTTATTTGTACAATGTAATGGTGTAGTTGCCTATAGCAAATTGCTTGGAATATGAAATGACATTTACGAGGTCTTCTTTGTCCTCTGAATGAATGCAATGGAGGAAATGAGAGACTCCAGGAAGCGGGGGGGGGGGGGGGGGGGGGAAGGGGGGGAAGGGTTGTGGGAATCTATGTCAATATGGAATCTGATGCATCCAGAGGCAGTCAGCTGGACAGGGTAGAGGGTATGTAAGTAGTCATCAAACACAATTCCATATATTTTCCTGTGATGCTCTCATTATTTAAGCCATTTTAAAAGCCACAAACACACACACACACACAGAGAGAGAGAGAGAGAGAGAGAGAGAGAGAGAGAGAGAATTTGAGATTCTTAGAAGGCTAGAACCCTTTATCTTAGGAATCCTAAACTTCTCAGACACCAAAGCTCTTTAAAAATATATATATATATATATATTTTTTATTTTATTTATTTATTTATTTATTTATTTATTTATTTATTTATTTATTTATTTTCATTTCAGAGAGGATGGGAGAGAGAGAGAGAAACATTGAGCCCACAACCGGGGCATGTGACCTGACTGGGAATCCAACCTTGACCTACTGCTTCATAGGTCGACACTCAACCACTGAGCCACGCCAGCCAGGCTTTCAGACTAGCCAGTGACAGATCATCGTTCTCACGGTGCCCCGACAGACGGGGCACTTACAACATGGGGTACACAGAGGCCAAATGCAATTAAAAACTGGGCAGTTCATCTCAGTTCCCAGTTCCTTCAACGCCAAGGAAGTTATGCTTGAGTCAGCCATGGGACCCAAATGTTAAACACAAAACAAAAAAGTCTCCCAAAGACTGATTCATAGGCCCACGGGGTTTTTCCGATTGGCTGCCCGGTTAGAACCTTTGCTAAGGGCTCTAGGTGCTTCTGGGAAGCGTTTGAATTCAGTGGAAATCCCCATATATGCAACAGCGTTTCTGGACCCAACCAAGCTTGGCCTTGTCGGTGCCCAGTATTTGCCGTAACCTGTGCTGTTTGGAAAAGGTGTGGTGTTCACACCTGCGTTGCGGACGGCATCAATCTTTTCTCAAAGTATTTTTACTACCTCACTTGGTCACTGCAGTCATGTTCACGTGGTAGGCTGAGAGTTGGTGTTCTACATACAGGGAGACCGGGGGCCACAGAATTGACGAAGGGAGACATCGACAGAATCGGGGAGCAGCTCCCATGATGACGTCAGTCCCATTGTCCTCACAAACTGAAACAGGTGAAAGAAACGTGTGAGCTCTGAAGAGCTCGGTTTATGTAAAACAAGTACTGAGTTTTGGTCCGTCATGAGCCATTTTGGAATGGCAACCACTATCCTGAGAGAAAGGGGTTTGTCTAATTGGATGGAATAACTTTGGGTGGTTAGCTGCAGGGCGCGTCAAGACCCCAGGGCCAAAGTTAGAGCCCCTGAGAGAGAGAGGGCAGAAAGCGTGAACAGGACTGTAAAACAAGGGGAACAACACTGGCTTCAAGGAAAGAGGGGGTGACCCAGGTTTTCAAAGCACAGCCATGCAAAGGGCACGCACCATAGAAGCTGTGGCCTGTGGCAGGACCGGTTTACGTGAAGTGGCCCAGGGTCCCTGGGGGAGGCAGTGGATATTTGGGTGAGAATATAAGCCCTGCTTTCAGGTTCCAGTCCTTTCTTTTAGCTGAGTGACTTTGGGTGTGATTTCTGAGCTGTGGATTCCTAGGCAATAAGGTAAGCGCCTGTGCCTCCATTTCCCCATCTGTAAAATGGGGAGAATGATGTTTACCTTATACAGACAGTGTGATAATTAAATAAAATTATTCTTTTAAAAAATATATATTTTTATTGATTTCAGCAAGGAAGGGGGAGGAAGAGATAGAAACAGCCATGATGAGAGAGAATCACTGATTGGCAGCCTCCCACATGCCCCCTACTGGGGATGGAGCCCCAAACCTGGGCATGTGCCCCAACTGGGAATCGAACCATGATCTCCAGGTTCATAGGTTGATGCTCAACCACTGAGCCATGCCGGCCTGGCCGAAATAAAATAATTCACATAAAATACTTGGCAGAGTGTTTGGCAGATAGGAAACACTCTGTTTAGAGTAGCTCTTAAAATGACTATAATTGTCCTTACTTGAGAGTGTATGGTCCTGCCCGATAAAGGGAAGTGAAATTAAAACCCATTTTTATTTAATTGAGAATTCATCTGAAACATTTCTGAGTCAGTCTCTGTGTCCTGAAAGGTAACACAGTGACTGTGAATTCCTTCGTTTGTGCAGAAGGCCCTTTGCAAGCTGTTTGTGAGGGATGAGGAGGCCGGATCCAGAGTGCTGGTGTGAAGGGATAAGGGAGATTTCTGTTCATGGCAAATAGGCATTGTGCAGGACACATTAATAGATATGGCCATTGTCTCCCAAGAATTCAGAAACTAAACTCATCTAAATCCTTAGTTGTTGCTGCAAGTCCTGGTTCTGGTCCAGGGTCTGCAAATTGGTTTCCTTCAGAGCAGCCGTCTTGGCTGGCTGTGGATAGGTTATGTCAAGATGAACGGATGGGAAGTCTCTGGTCATTTGCTTCTGCAGAAGAAGGCATTCACATTCTTTGCACATGCATTCTTGGCCATTGTAGGTCAGGCCCCGAGGCTGAAAGTGCGAATACACCCTTTCATTAGAATTCATTTCCATAAGAAGCATATATATTTATACTACTTTCTTATCAAGGGTTGAAATGAATCCAGTGTATAAGATGTGTGTTTTATTTTTCGGTGTTTTATTTTTTGAGATGGCTTTGTAGTTAAGTCATCTTAGAAAGGCCGTTTCACAGAAATTCTCTGAAGGAAGATAAGGAAATGCAAAAAGTTCTCAAGTGAAATGAGGAAATAAGTAATAATTCTCAGATTCTGGATCCAGTCCGGTCTATTTCAAGGGGCCTCCTGCGTGGAGGGCAGAGGGAGTTCTGACGTGGGCTGCTGGAGCTTAGAGTGTAACGCTGAGGTTGGGGTGAGGGTGCGGGTGGGGGAACAGACATATACGCACAAGCAAGTGGTCAAACATGACCTTTCCCCGAGTCCAAGGCAAAGAGGAAAATCAGCACGCGATAGTGAGTTCAGTATCCTTACTTGGCAAAACAAGAAGTTGGCAACCTATGCTTGTCCCTGAAACTATTTTTGAAATTTTATTGCCGTGCAAAATCATCTGGGCACTTGCTGGAGTGGGTTCCCTTACCCTTTCTCCTGGGTTAGTCTCGCCTCCCTCTATGTCTTCCTCACTGGCTCCTACTACTGTTTGCTGGAGGTCTGCAGCCTGTGGCTTATCCTCCTTATTAGAAAGGAGATTAGCAAGTGTTAAGGCCTACCAGCAATTAAGCCTTTTTTCCCTGCCCGGCCGTTGTGGCTCAGCGGTTGAGGGCCCATAGACCAAGAGGTCATGGTTGGATTCCCTGGTTGTGGGCTCAGTTCCCAGTAGGGAGCATGCAGGAGGCAGCCAATTGATGTTTCTATCTCTCTATCCCTCCCCCTTCCTCTCTCTCTAAAAAAAAAAAATCAACCAAAACATATAAAAAATGTTTTAAAGACTTTTTTTCCTGGTTGAAGGAGAAGGGAAATAGCATTTGAAAAGATGAGCAGGCATCTGTGCACAGAATTCTGGGTAAGAATTCACAGTCACACATGGGTCTCCGGGCAGAAACCTGGCAGACCCGGCCCCTGCAAGGCAGCGAGGGAGCGGCTCCTCCCCACGGAAGATGCTGTCCTGTACCCACGCTCTCCCTGGAGTGCATCTACTTATGTGTCCGCCTTTATATCACTCTCACTCTCGCATGTGGTGTGGGCACAGGAATTCTTAAATGGATATTTTGGCATTAACCAGGGACCGAGTCTTGACTGTGCTCAAAGCTCGCAGCTCCGCGAGAGGTGGCAACCACACGCAGCACAAACAAGAACTTTCTGTTTAATGGCATAGGTTTAGGGTCAAGGGAACAACTGGAACTCGGAGCAGGGGCACCTCCTAGGACGGGAGAGGAAGAACTGTGTTGAAGTTGGTACCCCTTGAGAGAATGGCATCCAAACTGGCCTGGTCAATACGTAAAAGGCATGGTATCACCCCAGCCCAGTCCAGTGGCCTCTGAACAGCGGGGCTCGTATCTGACACTCAGACCCGCATAGAAGGTGTGTTTGTTTGGGAGGTGAGCACATCTGACAGCAAGTACGTTCCACCTCCTCTTCCCCATTCCTTTATTCTTGCTGGAAGCTGAGGAGGCCTCACCACCGTTGACATTTTTTTCTTGTGTACCAGAGGATGCCATGACCTCACACATAATACATATCTTTCCAGGTGAACAAAAGGAGGCAGGAAATGGTTTTACTGGACGGTCCCGATTGCGCACAGTGAGAGTTAACAGGCTGTCCCTGTGATGAGTTTGATCCGGTGAAGGATACCTCTCCTGAATCAGTCTTGGGTGAACGGGTAGAGAAGTGGGCAGTGCTGAGCCCTAACTGAGGACAGTGATTTCCAGAGAGTTCCAGCGGGGCCCTCGCAGATAAACAAGAAAATGGCCGACTCGTTTACAGAGCCCTGTGTGGCTAAGTGATAGGTAGGTAGGTGCTGGATGAGTGCTTCTAAATAGTGACGGCCTATTATTACTATGGCATTTAACTTTATCCCTCACATGAATGCAAATGGAACATTATCCGTAGTTACAAGAATCTATAGTGTTACCCTATATAATAAAAGGCTAATATGCAAATCAACACGGCGAAACCACTGGTCACTGTGACGCACTGACCACCGGAGGGCAGATGCTCAAAGCAGGAGCTGCCCCCTGCTGGTCAGTGTGCTCCCACAGGGGGAGCACCACTCAGCCAGAAGTTAGGCTCACAGCTGGCAAGCGCAGTGGCGGTGGCAGCAGTGGCAGGAACCTCTCTTGCCTCCACAGAAGTCGGATATCCCCCGAGGGCTCCCGGACTGTGAGAGGGCATGGGCTGGGCTGAGCCCCCACCCCCCACCCCAGTGCACATACTTCATGCATCAGACCTCTATATACTGGAGGCCTGATGCACAAATTCGTGCAAGGGGCTCAGCCCTCACAGCCCTGGCTTCGTTTGGAAGGTCATCCAGAAGGATGTCCAGAAGGTCGTTCGGCTGTCTGGTCTAGTTAGCATATTACGCTTTTATTATTATAGATGATATGTGTAGGTTGGTATATATGTCTGTGTATATGTATGTGTGGATAAATTATGTTATTTGATTCTAGGACAATTGATAGGGTTTATTGTTTTCTTAAGATGGGGAAATATCTAAATTACCCCCAGTGTAACTAGTTCCACTTTTTTATTACTTGGCTTCCACTTCTTTTATTTTCTAATACTTTTATTGTTGACACTATTATAGATGTCCCCTATTTTTCCCTCCTTTGCCCACCTCCACCCAGCCCTGCCACCTGCCACCCCCACCCATGACTTTCACCACACTGTTGTCTGTTCATGGGCTATGTGTATATTTTCCTTGGCTAATCTCCTCATCTTCTTTCATCCAGTCCCCCCGCCCTTCTAAGATCTGTCAGTCTGTTCCATGCCTCTGGTTCTATTTTGTCAGTTTATTTTGTTCTTTAGATTTCACGTATTAGTGAGATCATATGATATTTGTCTTTCTCTGACTGGCTTATTTCACTTAGTGTAATGCTCTCCAGGTCCATCCGTGCTGTATCAAAGGGTAAGAGTTCCTTCTTTTTTACAGCCACGTAGTATTCTGTTGAGTAAATGTACCACGGGTTTTTTTATCCACTCATCTACAGAGGGGCACTTGGGCTGTTTCCAGATCTTGACTATTGTAAATAAATAATACTGCTATGAACATAGGGGGCATACATTCTTTCTGTTTGGTGTTTTGGGATTCTTAGGATATATTTCCAGAAGGGGGATTGCTGGGACAAAAGGCAGTTCCATATTTAATTTTTTGAGGAAACTCCATGCTGTTTTCCATAATGGCTCCATCAGTTCCCACCGGTTGTGTACTAGGGTTCCCTTTTCTCCACATCCTCACCAGGGCTTGCTGTTTGTTGATTTATTGATGGTAGCCATTCTGGCAGATGTGAGGTGATACCTCATTGCAGTTTTAATTTGCATCTCTCTGGTGATTAGTGACATTGAACATCTTTTCATTTGTCTATTGGCCATCTGCATGTCCTTTTTGGAGAAGTGTCTATTCAGGTCCTTTGCCCATTTTCCACTTCTTTTTTTAGCTCTTCTACCCAGGACACATAAATAGCCTCTGGATGTATGTGTGCTGAACTCAACAAAAGTGTAAACAAGCTGCTATTTACTTTATTAAACAGCTTCAGTAGGGATGTTTGGTCTGATTGCCGGAAATTGTTAGCTTATCACTGAACTGTCCCGATAATTCTTATTATTCAATTTGCATTGCTTATTATAATAATTATTACCACATAAAAGAGCATGATGCTTTTATTTGTATAGTTCTCTCATTAATAATTTAATTGACGATTACATTCAAGTGGTTCTGTGACACACATCTCCAAGTACTTAGAGATTGACCCTGGGCACCTGGGGCAGCCAGAATTTAGGTATAAATTGTAAGGCTTGGGTCGAGGATCTGGGTGGCAGGCAGGTGCTGTGTGGCTTTGACATCCAATTGGTTGGCTGTCCATTTCCCCTCATATTTATTTCCAAACATTTTGTTGATTCATCAGCAGGAGCTCCGATCTAGTCACTTTAACAACCTAAGAAACTCAATCATGGTCTAGTTATTCGGGTCACTAAAATGACTAGGTTGAAACTAATGTGTGAGTTAAAAGATAGCGACGGCTAAAACAATACGTCTGACCCAGGAGGGCTGCATCAGTGGCTTCATGGAAACCCAGTCTGTGTCTGTGTCTGTTCTTTAGAAATGGGAGGATTTAGCCTGGCTGGTGTGGCTCGTCTACCCATGAACCAAGAAGTCGCTGGTTTGATTTCCCAGTTGGGGCAAATGCCTGGGTTTCGGGCTCGATCCCCAGTGGGGGGATGCAGGAGGCAGCCTATCGATGATGTTTCTCTCTCATCGGTGTTTCTGTCTCTCTGTTCCTCTCCCTTCCTCTTTCTCTAAAAATCAATAAAAACATTTAAAAGAAAAGAAAAGGGCAGATTTTATCGGTCACAGCTTAGCAACATTCCTAGACCGCATTGCAACTGTGGATGACATCCATTCTGATACATCTTGCTACAGAAGAACTTAGTTTGTGGATTTTTTTAGTGTAGGAGAGTGCCTTCTTGTCCTCATTCACATTGTATATGGTAAATAAAATGATGCATTGAAATATGCCTCTGGAGGCATAACAAATGGGGTTGAGCCTGACTCAGCATCAGCTCATAGTGATGTTCAAGCCACTGCACTTTAAAACTCTGGATTCAACAGGGAAAATAAAGGCAACAGAGGACTCCCATTGGAGTAGACCAGCCTGACATCTGGAGGATGAGCCTGTGTCGAACAGGAGTGTCCAGGAGGAAATCTTCCACGTCAGGAATTGGAGTTTATTATAAAGTGAATGCCTCCTCCTCCACCGGTGGATGCATATTTGGAGCAGGTGTTAATGTCAGGCCCTTACCTGGAAACCGGTTCACTGGGCTCAGGACAGGAACTGGGGGTTGTGGGGGCTGTTTGAGAGCATCGTTTTAAAATTTACCTTTTGGAAAGGAATGTGGCTTCTTGTAATTAAAAATTGTGTCTGGCTCTGGCTGTTTGGAGCATCATCCTGTACACCAAAAGGTGGCGGGTTTGATTCCTGATCAGGGCACATACTCAGGTTGCAGGTTCCTTCTCCATTCGGGCTCATGTGGGAGGCAACCAGTTGATGTTTCTCTCTCATATCACTTTCTCTTTCTCCCTCCCTCCCTCCCTCCCTCCCTCCCTCCCTCCCTCCCTCCCTCCCTTCTTATCTTTCACCCTCCCCCTCCCTCTCTCTCCCTCTCCCTTCTTCCCTTCTTATCTTTAAGATCAATTTTAAAAAAAATTTAAATTCTGTTTACATCTGAATTAGCAATGGAGTTCCTTGGCCTGGCACTGCCTACATCCCCCGCCACCCACCCCTGGTTCCCCATTCGCCATTGGGTGATCGGAACCTGTCGGCCAGGGGAAGAGACCAAGAGGTGGTCAGTGCACCTTATAGTGACTGGTTGAGCATTCATTCTGGTTGTTCTGCCATTAGGGTCAATTTGCATATCACCTTGTTATTATATAGGATTTTTTAATTGATTTCAGAGAGGGAGGGAGGGCGGGAGGGAGAGAAGAGAGAGAGAAGAGAGAGAGAGAGAGAGAAATAGCAACATCATGAAAGAGAATCATTGATTGGCTGCCTCCTGCATGCCCCACACTGGGGATCGAGCCCGCAACTCGGGCATGTGTCCTGACTGGGAGTGGAACCGTGACTTCCTGGTTGATAGGTCAGCTCTCAACCCCTGAGCCATGCCAGCCGGGCTAGATTTCATTTTCTTAAGTGAGCACCTGAAGGTTTCTTTCTAGAGAGACAAAGCCCGGTTGGTTGGGGTGTTGGTCTGTGTGTCCAGCTGGCTGCAGGGAAGTTGCCCTCACTGGCCAGGTGGCTCAGGGATGCTCGTTGTCTTCACCTCCATTCTCTCTGCTCTGCTTTTAGCCTCAGCCCAGCGGCGGGGTGCTTGCTCTGTGCTTGGAGCAGAGCCCTTGGGTCTGGGCTTGGGTGGTTGGTGTAATGAGTTCCACTGGGGCCTTAATTATGTTCTTTAAGGCCCCCACAAGGGATTTATATAAGGCCCACAGCAGGGAGCCTCATGTAGCCAGCAAATTCGGCCACCTGGCATTTAGCCAAGATTTAGGAAGAAGCCAAAAATATCTCAGAGGACAAGACGGCTTTCTCCAAATCCAGGCACTAACCTTGAAGCAGATAGGGCCTTGTGGGTGTGGTGTTCTCAGAGCAGCCACACTCCTGATAAACTTCGTTTTCTGATTCTCTTTGCTTTTTTAAAAAAAAAAATTATTTTCTCCCCTTTGTTTTATTTTATCTTTTCCATCTCCTCATATCCTCTTCCACCTCCATCCACGCCCCTCGTCCACACAGTCAGCACACTGTGGTCCATGTCTGTGAGTTCCAGTCTCTTTTTTGCTCAATCCCCCCAGCCCCACCCCCACCAGAGCTGCTTGCCTGCTCTCTATCTAGGAGTCTGTCCCTATTTTGTTTGTTAGTTCTGATTCTCTTTACTTTTGTAGGTGACAAAACGTAGGTACAAAGAGGTTAAATGATTTGCCTAAAGTCTCAGTGTGGTAAGTGGCAGAACAGGTTCTTACGATGCCAGACTTAGTCGGATGTCTGTGACAGTGGCAGAGAGATAAGGAAAAAGATGGAACTGTATTTAACTCTCTCTCTTTTTTTTTAAAGAACGTAGTAGAGAAATATGTAACAATTGTAGGATGATTCCCTTTGAAATGGCCACTTTACTGTTTCATTCTAAGGCGCGAGGAGTATTTGTTGGCTGAGAAAATCCAGTAAGCAGAGCTGTGCTCCCCGGTCCTGCCAGCGAATATAAAGTTCCTGGAGTTCTCGTTGCTGAACATCTCGTTTGGCTGGTTATAAATAGACGCTTATGAAAGAGATCTTTGCACAATCGAGATGAAGCCTTGACGCAGCCTGTGTCATGAGGAGCAGCGTGGCCCTGGCCCGCTCGGGTGGGCGGTGGGGGGTGGAGGCTGCAGGAGGACCTCGGAGCAGGGGCAGGGCTGTCTGGGGACTGTTGCTCCCTGAGCCTTCCCGTCGGAGCAGCGGCCACCAGCTCTGGACCCTCCCTGAGAGCCTCCATCTGTGGGCGCTTTGGTTTCAAAGCCCCGGCACGCACACGGTGTCCTCTGCCCAACACAGTCCCGTGTGCTTGGCAAAGCAGACGTCGGTGTCATTTCCACCCTTCAGGTGAGGACAGCCAGGCTTAGAGGAGGGCACCCCAGGCCACAGGGCCAGCGAGAAGCACGTTTCGAGCCACCCCCCCACCCAGATCAGGTGCCCGCACCCCCACGGCACGTGGGGAACACCTGCTCTGTTCCTGCCTGGGGAGGTCCCAGGAGGGGAATCGAAGGAGATCCCTTCCCTGCTCCGACCAGCTTTCTTTCCCAGGTCAGAGAAGCCCAGCGCCACAGGGAGAGAGGAATGTGAAGGGCCAGTCACAACACGAACCACTTCGCTCTCAGGCACAAGAGAGGTTTGCAAGGACGTGAGCAGGAGGCAAAACCCAGGCACCTCAGACAGTGTGGAGGCCATGCTTCCTTTATCTGCTAGCTGCACGCAGCAGCCTTCCTGGGCCAGGGACAGGGCCTAGATTCCCCCGTCTGGCAGAGGAAACAGGCCTCGGAATGGCCGGTCCGAGGGACGCTCACCTCCCCTGGGCCTCCCTGGCCCAGGTGTGCCCTGAACGGGAAGCAGGAAGCAGATTGGCTGCTGGCCATCAGACTCTCCTTGTGCTGGGGGTCAGGGCCTCCTCCGGGCGGTTCTAGATCCGACATCTGGTCCCGGTTCATCTCTAGAAATAGCTCAGGGTAGACTTTTAGCCAGTTAGGGGCTACTAGGTCTTTCTTTTTCTCATCTGTAACTTAAACCTCCTCACTCATAATTTTAAAAAGGCTCAAATCAAAACAAGAAGATACCATTTGTCACTTGTCTGCATGGCAAACCTGAAGGAATTCGAGAATATCCAGTTCTGGAAAGAGGTTGTGAGACAAACACCCCCTCTCAGTCTACATGGCAGGTGCACTGATGGAGCGTCTGGAGGGCATTGGCAGTATCTGTCAAAAGTTACATGCCCGGCCAGTGTGGCTCAGTGGTTGAACATCGACCTATGACCCTGGAGGTCATGGTTCGATTCCTGGTCAGGGCACATGCTGTTCGGGTTGTGGGCTCGATCCCCAGTGTGGGGTGTGCAGGAGGCAGCCGATCAATGATTCTCTCTCATCATTCATGTTTCTGTCTCTCTCTCCCTTCCTTTCTGAAATCAATAAAAGCATTTTTTTTAAAAGTGATATGACTCCACAAGTTGCCCCTTAGAAGTGCCTGCTGTGGACCTGCTCCCCGAAGCAGCAGGAAATGGTGACTGTGGTGTGTAACGGCGCAGGGGTACAGAGCAGGCATTCTGGTTTGGGGACTTCGTTGCCTTCTGTCGTAGTCCGTTTGGGCGGCTATAGCAAAATGCCCCAAGCTGGGCGGCTCAGCAGGAGCAGAAATATATTTGTCACAGCTCTGGAGGCTGGAAGTCCAAGGGCAAGGTGCCAGTGGGGCTCCCTGAGGGAATCTCTTGCAGGTCATAGACCTCCCATGTCCTCACATGGAGGAAGGGGCCGGGAGCTCTGTGGGATCCCTTTAATAAGGGCACTAATGCCATGCGTGAGGGCTCTGCCCCTAGGACCTAATTCCCTCCCACAGCCCCACCTCCCCATACCGTCACATTGGGGGGTAGGATATCAGTATGTGAATTTGGGGGGGGACACAAGCATGCAGACCATACACCTCCTTAAGTGAAAAAAAACAAACAAGTTGCAGGAAAGTAGGGTCCTATGTATGTAAAAAAATTTAATCATATATAATGTGTGTGTGTGTGTATACACACACATGCATTTATGTGCTCAGATTTTCATAACTATTTTTGGCAGGACACACAAGAAAAAAAGTAGGGAGGACAGAGGGTTCCAGGTAGGAGGGAAGGCAACTTTTTGCACATTACATTTTCTCTTAAAAAAAAACACACACAAAAAAAACCCACAACCAACAAGGGTGCATCTATCATTGTTGTTATGTTTTTTTAATGTTTACATAGGACTAATATGTTTAGGTGGTGAGACTATTGACCATTTAGATTAAATAGTTTTTTCTGTATTTCAAATTATTTAGTGAATGATTGTATTTTTTGAATGAAAAGCTGGGATATAACCCTCTTTGAGAGCCTCTTCTAGATGAGACATTTCCTGACTATTTGTTAAGCATGTGCCCAGCCCTGTTTCTCTGTAGCATGTAATGAAACCATGCTCTCTGCCCACAAGGCACTTAGGGCTGGAGCAGGTGATGGTGGACGGCAGTAAACACACCTGAGCAGGTACGTAAAGTGCCTGGATCACACCCTTCTCTATTAGAGGCTGGCTGGTCTTGCTGGGCCAGGACTCATTTCCTTCCCCAGCCGAGGGCTGTGTCTGAGTCTGGGAAGGTAAGAGCCATGGAGAGAAGGGGCCAGTGTTGTGCAGTGTCTGTACTTAGGGGCCCCGGGCAGGTCCCAGCCTCGGCTGAATTCCTGATTATCAGCACCACCCGTGGCAGGGTACCAGCAGCGAGAACTAGCACATGTTCGGTGCCAGGGGCTGTGGCCATCTCTTTCTGAGTGAGCATTGTCATTCCTGGTTTTCTCCACGTTCTCTAGATGAAGATTCAGGCGTGCCCCTTGCTGCTGCCTTCTCTTTTCCCATCATGAAACACTGTGCTCCCTACTAGGCTGTATGCAGGGGATCCGAGTGGTGATTGGGACAGTCATTGAACTGGGGAATCCCCAGAGAAGGAAAAAACTCAGACTGGTCCAGGTTCTTGCTCAGCTGCCCAAGCACCTGAATTTTCTT
The DNA here is from genome assembly GCF_964212035.1 of Myotis nattereri. Classification (NCBI taxonomy): domain Eukaryota; kingdom Metazoa; phylum Chordata; class Mammalia; order Chiroptera; family Vespertilionidae; genus Myotis; species Myotis nattereri. The sequence goes on from NC_138075.1 coordinate 12,209,348, forward strand.
GCTCATGTTAAAGGGTTTGCTTTAACTACAGAGGCCATGTGCCTTGCAAGCTGTCATGATAGTTGGTTGCTACCTTCATTACAGGACTTACCACACTGTGTAGAAACTCCTGCAAGGGTGTGTCCTTTACTGGGCTGTGGAGTCCTGGTGGGCAAGGTCTTGATTCATCTCGCTGAGCCACATCTCGCTGTGCCTGGAAATGGCTCTTAATTAGGACTCCAAGAACCTTTCCAACACGGGCAGGGTTCGTGCTTGTGGGCAAAACAGTTGTCTGCACAGTCAGGGGGTACCAGCAAGTGATACAAAACAGGTGTCCCCTACGCTGGCTGTCAGTTGGAAGAGAGGTGGAAAAGAGGAGAAGTAAGTGGAGTTGTTTTTGTTTTAGTTTGGCAAAGTCATATTTGGTAGCAAAATAGCTGCCCCGATGTGGCAGGCGTGAGGGGCAGTGAATGCACTTCCATCTCAGTTGTCTTTAAGCAGAGTACCTTGTGTGCCTCGGTGGCTGAGTTGTGATTTAGGAAGGGGCAGGCGTGAGAGGAAAAGAGGTGAGAAGGAGGGAAAATAAGGGGAAGTGGTGGACCAGAGGCACTGGGGAGCCCCTGGAGGCTGGAGCACCAGGGGCTCCTGGAGAGACGGGCCGGGCGTTTGTGGCTGACTTCTCCCTGCGCCTGTGCTCAGCCGTGTTCACACTGGGACTCATTTGGAGGCAGTTGGTAGAAACTCTATGTGTGGTGGTGGTTGTGGGGTGGGGGGGACACATAGTTTATAAAAAGAAATAAAGCTAATGCAATGGGGACCAGGCCAGTGTCCTCCCGGAATAATCAGCCTGGTAAAAAGAACACGAAAACCTAAAACCTGGAATAAGCATTTTTTCCGATACGACCCAGCATGACTTCCTAAGCCTACGGCATGTGGGCAGCTCCAGAGATTTCAATGGAAAAAGTTCCCCAGGTGAGGGCACCAACCAGCCAGCCTTCATCTGCCAGAGGGGACAGAAGTGGCCTCGCAGTCCCTGAGGTGATGGAGGTGTCGGATCCCTCTTCACATTCCTGGGAACACTTGGATCTGTGAGTCCCGGGGAACCCCTTTGCATGTGGCCGGTGGTGTGAACCCAGCTTGTGTGGCCTCTGAAAACTTCCTGCCAGGTGCTGCTGAAGAGGTGAGCCAGAGGGGTGGAGCCACTTCGGAGACTATTACGGGAGCTTTCTCAGAGAAGGTTCTGGGAAGAGGGATCACGTGTAAGTTTGTGCTAGACACTCTGGCCCTGTGTTTATGATGCCAGGATTGCTTCCTTGTCGGCGGGGAGGATGGCACCTCTGGGCCAGAGTTCTGAGGAAGGCTGTGTGAATAGACACCTGAGCTGCCTCTCAGCTGCAGGTAGTGCAGGAACACCAGGTCTGGGGCGGGGGGCAGGCTGGGAAGCAGGAGGAAGACAGAGGCAGCTCTGTGCCTCCCATCCATGGCACGTCCTCATGTGTTGGTGGCCCCGTGTCCACTCCGCTGATGGACCCTGGAGAAGAATGGGGTCTGTTTCATCTTCACTGCAGGGTCCACCGGCAAACCATCAGGGGAGCCCCCACTTCTTCTGGCCCTGGAGCAAGGGTGCCTCGTGAGATGGCGTTTAAAAATGTTTTCATTGATTTCAGAGAGAGGAAGGGAGAGACGGAAACATCAGTGATGACAGAGAATCGTTGATTGGCTGCCTCATGCACAGCCCCTGCTGGGGATCGAGCCTGAAACCTGGTCACGCGCCCTGACCGGGAATCGAACCGTGACCTCCTGGTTCACAGGTGGCGGACCACTCTGGCCAGGACCTTGAGATAGCTTTTGGCGGCATTAGCCGTATTCCTTAACATCCCAGTCTAATGCATTCTACCTTGGATGCTTTTTCCAGTATTGGGGTCCCCGTAAGGGAGAAAAGGAGGAACTGTCTGCATGTCAGGAGAGCTCACCAAAGTGGCCCACCTGCAGTGGAGAGGTTTGCCCGGAAGGGCCAAGGGTCGCTGCTTGCCCAAGTTAAGTAGCCCCTGGCATTCCTCTAGCCAGCGAGAACTCAGAAGTATGGAGGCGCAGGCCCCAAGCTCCCTGATGTGTCAGGAAGCGTTCATGAATGGAAACTTCGATGTTGACAGGGTTATCTCACTAGACAGAAGGCTGATGATCCAGAGCAGAGGTCCCTGTGGGCAGGGCCTGTCTCTCCTTCTCTGCAGCAGCCCTGGCTGGAGGTCTATGCTGGTGGCACTGGCCCTCAGGCATCTGCTTTCTCCTGGCACTCCAGACATCAAGAGTGTGCTCCCAAGTTCTTTCCTGTGAATCCTGGTGAAAGGGCTGTGTTTTGTAAAGTGTTTGGTTTTTATTGTTATCTTTAATTAGTAAGGCTTTAAGGCCAACAATACCACTCTCAGCATCTGTTTCTGATACACTTTTGTCATTAATATATTTATTATTCATTCACAAGCTATTCCTTAAGTATTGTGGGCCAGGAGATGGCCTGGCCCCGGGGCAACAGTGGGGCAACGCACTGTTCTCACGGCCTCCTGCAGGAAGTAGATGAGCCGTGTGGGGAAGGGCTTGGGGTGCTGGTGTCTGGGGAGATGTCTCTGAAAGAAGGAAATTTCAGCCGAGACCTGAGGGAAAGGAGGGAGCAGGAGAGAAAGGGTGGGACGTGTTCCTCAACTGGGAGGGTGGCAGGTGTGCCCACATGATGGGGCCCTGCAGGGGGAACTGGGCTGTCCCTGGTCTCTCCTCAGCTACTGATTTGGTGCCTTTTGTGTGTGGTGTATTTGTTGGCGACTCTTTATTTTGAAATAATCATACACTCAGAAATCGCAAAAACAAACAAAAAACAAAAAGTGTAGAATAGACCCCATTCGTTCTTCCTCCAGCTCCCCCCACAATGATATCTTACCAGGACATTGCCATTGGTGCAATACTGTTAACTAGACTCCAGACTTATTAGAAGACTTCAATAGTTGTTTGTTTGTTTAATTTATTTATTTTTAATCCTCACCTGAGGATATTCTTCCATTGATTTTTTTAGGGAGAGTGGAAGAGAGAGGGAAAGACAGACAGAAATATTGATATGAGAGAAGCACATCGATTGGTTGCCTCCTGCAGGAACCCTGACCAGGGCCCAGGTCGGGGAGGAGCCTGCAATCGAGGTACTTGCTCCCTACGGGAATGAAGCCCAGGCCGACGCTCTATCCACTGAGCCAAACCGGCTAAGGCTTCAATAGTGTTTTTACATATTCATTGTACATAGAGGATTTGTGTCTGTGTGTGTGGTACATTTTTAACGCGTACATTTTCAGCTCTTGTAAACATATTTGCTCAGTGTTTCAGAAATGTCTGATTTATTTATTTAATAAACATCAAATGAACACTTACTACGTATCAGTGTGTGTCGGGTACTTGAGATGCAGGCAGAGGGTGTCGGGGGCTCGGTGTGGTCCGTGAAAGCTGTGCAGGACCACTGTTGGGGCAGCCTGGTGAGAGGTCTGGGTGTGAGGAAAGCGGGCCCATCCTGGAAATGTCAAGGAGAGAGGGGGGTGGGGTCGGCCAGGACAGGTGAGCAGGTTTAGCATGGGAGGGGCTGAGTGCCAGGCTGGGGGCTCAGGACTCGGTGCTTCTTTGCAGATTCCTCATTACCTAGCCAAGTTAGGGACTCAGAGCATGACTGCGATCGCCTGAAAACTACTGAATATATGTTCTCGCTGATCCGTCCGTTTGAGCAATAAAGGCAGTGCCTACTGTGTGCAGATCCGATCTGGGAGGGACGCCTGGATGCAGCCTGACAAGGTCCCTCCTCCAGGCCGAGTGTGGGTTCACCATCCACTCCGACACACCAGTGTTCCGCAGCGCAGTGCCCGTGTGTGTAGATCATTGACATGTGTTGTACACGAGGAAACTAGGTGTCGGATGCCAGGTAGATGTTTCTGAGGAGGGAGAGAGACACCTGTCGACTACTGGATCCACGCAGATTACACAAATCCTCTATATACAATGACTACATCCACCAAAACAAGGAGTGTTCCCGTTTAATCGAAGCACTTGGCATTTAGCTGACCTTTTGAATGTGTCATTTCGGGGCGGCAGCCCGTTAGATGGCCTGCAGGGCTGTACTGGAACGCTGAGCGAAACGATGTAAGGAGGATGTCCCTGACTTTTCGAGCAAAATGCAAGAAAAAGAAGCCCCCTCCCTCGCCCCATTACCCCATCGGGAAGTAGCCTGGTTGTCCAGGAAAGGAAGGTGAGTCGTGGATCCCAGATAAGTGTGCGTGGGCTCTCGGGAGAATTTCAGCTGGGACCAGGCTGCCCGGTGGTCTCCGTGTTCCTTAGCAGCTGGCGGAGTTTACAGCGTCTTCCCCTCCAGCTGTCGGGCTGACGTCCTTGAGCCGGATGTCATCCCATGCACACGTGTGCCTCCCTTGCTCATCACCCCATTCCCTCAGCCACAGGTGGTGCAGTGCAGCCCTGAGTAGGAATCTGACACCATGCGGGCATTTACCTTGCCAGCAAGGGCTCTGGGTTTCACGATGCAGGTGATGGACCCGCCTTCCAAATCCAGCCGGCACTTGCGGGGACAGGTGTGGCAGCGAGAGCCGTGTGACGTGAGTGAGGATGGGCGTGCTGCTGCTGCCCTCTGGCACAGGACCTTCCACTCTGCCCTGATAAGGAGTTGAGTGAGAAGTGACTTCCATCAGCAAAAGCACTCCCTGGCCGCTGCTGCCTGGCAGGACGGTGTGGTGTACAGCGCGGGCGTAGCAGGTGCGAGAGGCATGAGGACGGGGTGACTCGTGGTCCACGCTCCGCACAGCCCGACCACTGCGAGTTCTAGGTCAAGCCATTTAACCTTGCTGGACTCGCCCCCTCCCCGGCCCCCCCCCTCGTTTTCCATATCTGTAAATTGATGGCTACACACCAGAGAATCCTAAGATGTCTTCCAAAATGAATATGCTGTCATTGTCCACCAAAGGCCGGACAGATTTCAATTTGTTCTTGTTAAAAGAACGCTTTTTTTTTGTTTTGTTTTTTAACCCAGCTCCTCAGTAATTGTCAAAAAATAGTGCGACCTTTTAGGAGTTCCCTTTCTAAGGTTTCCCAAGCCTTTGCGGATCTAAAGTGGCCATGGCGTCATTGTCTCTATAAGTGACTATAGGTTTTTTAAAAAAATGGCTTTATTGCTTTTGTAAAGGACACATCGTGCACAACTCGATACAGAGAGTTTGTGATTCAGGGACCAAAATGTTGAGATTCCCTCCAAGTCAGCACCTATTCCCTTAGCCTTCTTATGAGAGGAGACGGATGGGCTAAGAGGTAGAGAATCATCACTTTTTCCGGCCCGTTTGGAGAGCTTGCAGACGGTTTCCTTTTGTCCTTTTCCACTCGGCAAATACCGACTTTGACTCTTGGCTGTGAGGGGGCTGGCATGAACGTGGCTAATCTCCATTTAAGAACTTTATCTCCTCCAGGGCTGCATCGGCCAAAACTTGGTGCTGTACTTGTTGACTGGGAGCCAGAGGGGGTCTGGATGGCTCTGTGCTCTGAGGCTCAGACAGAGCCCGTGAAGGGGTTCCCCCCCCTCGAGACTAAGTAGCAGGCAGATTGTGGGGGGCAACTGGAAAACTTTTTGGTAATTATTTGCTTTCAGGCATGCCAAGGCTGCACTTGAACCTCAAATTATTCACGAGCATAATAGCCAAGCTCTCAGTTATGTTGTATCTCCCTGCTGAGTACAGAAAAAATAGGGTAATTTTCTGAGAAGTGCACGGGAAAACACTTTGTAAAAGGGCACCAAAGAGGCCGTTGGTGTGCGTGGTTGACCTGCATACTGAGTTCTTGGGGAGAGCAATACACTGATCCCAGGAAGAAAGGAAGTCCCTCAACAGAGCCCTAGTGGCTGTCTCCAAAAATGCACCTTTCGTGTTTCTAATATAGGGACAAGTAGAGCTGAGTCTGCAAGGCCCAAAGAGCAAAGGGAAAAGATGCAGAGGGTAAGGGACATAGGAAATGATGGACATTTTTTTAAAATAGGTTTTTATTGATTTTTTAGAGAGAGAGGAAGGGAAAGGGATGAAACATCAGTGAGAGAGGAACACCATCAATTGGCTGCCTTCTGCACATCCCCCACTGGGGATCGAGCCGGCAACCCAGGCACGTGCCCTGACCGGGAATCCAACCAGTGACCTCTTGGTTCCTGTGTTGATGCTCAACCACAGAGCTACACTGGCCGGGGAATGATGGACATTTCTTAAAGGGAAGAAGCCTTGAGAGCCCGGGTTGCAGAAGCAGTAGGAGCCGTAGTCATCTCTGACCTGCTGTTTCACCATGCCACCCCCTTCCTCCAAATCTCCTAGGCACTCTGACATCAAGAGTGATGCTCGTGCAGACAAGACAGGTGTCCTGAAATGACCGTCCCATTTTCTTATGAACTCACCTGCATCCACTTCTTATTTCTGCAAATCTTTCTTGCCCAGGGTTCTTTGTATTTGCTATCTCCCACTTCTTCTAAAAGCTGTTTGGAGAAGTAGTGAAGGCCACCGAATGGGGCTTCAGAAAATTTCGGTCCAGGTCTGGACTCTGCAACAACCATCTCCACCTTTTGAATATTCCCTCCATGTCTCCATTCATTTGTCTGTGCATGCTTTTATTCAACATGCTTTTACTGAGCACTTACTATGTTCTGGGCACTATAGGCCTTGAAGGCCTGGCTGTGAGCATGACAGATGAGCTCCGGCCCGCATGGCGGTCAATGGACTTGTTTATTCTTATACCTAAGAGATCTCACTGTATATTTGCTAGCTGGATAAATGGCTCATACCTTCTCTGGGTTACCTAGTCATAGTTAAATGCCCAGACTCTTCAGTTGGGAAGTGTCCCAACTGAAAAAACAAACAAAAAAACAAAGGTAGTCATAACAGATTTCTATTAATATAGATTCAAGGCCCTGGTTTCAGAAATGCTAAGAACTTCACTCGCCTTGGTTTGCACTTAGTTGGGTCCAATGGGTGTGATGGACTCAGAATCTTTCGACTTAGGAATCAGTCGGTTATTCAACAGGTATCTATTGAAGACCTCAATGTGTCAATCACTCTGCTTATGTTCCTATAGAGGCAGCCACTGCTTCACCAGCAAATTCTTTCCCCCACCCCTCAGAGAGGACTCAGGATGATTGTAGAATTAACATAAATGAGAGACACAGGAGAGATAGTCTCCCTGGAGGGGATTGCTTCTGGGAGTGTTTCTGCTGATGGGCTGATTGATTTCCATGATTTTCCACAAAGCCAAGAAAAATGCAATCTTCTGCCTCCTTTACCCCTTCCTCCTTGTAGGCACTGTTGTTGTTCCCCATTTTTCAGATGATAAAACTGAGGTTTCAAGTGGTTAATAACTTGCCCAAGGTCATACAGTTAAGAGTGGCGGAGACAGGATTTGAACCTGGGTACCTGGCTCCTGATTCTACACTTGCTGCACTGGATTTTCCTACAAGACCAGGCTCAGGTATCAGGATGCCAGTTCAGAATGAAACCTCAACAGTTTGGGCCTCGGCTGAACTAGAACTGCCCACTGACCTGCTGGTTCTCCTTGCTGATCTGCGTGGCCTCTGCTGCACGCACCTTTCTGGGTGCTTCGGGGAGGTTCTGGAGGCCGTGGAACACCTGGAAGTGTTCTGAGTAAGCTGCTTTGCAGGAGACAGGAGGAGCATCGTGTTTGCAGAAGAGCTGTTGCTGTGTTGGTTATTAACTAGTAGCTCCCAAAGGGCAAGTTGACCGAATTGTGTAACTTTTATGTGATACTTGTGATTTCAGGAGATGCCTGGGCTGCAGTGTGAATTCGAGTTATTAATAAAGGTGATACAATATTAGCTCCTATTTTTTTCTTTCAATTTTATTTTGTACTGGTTTCAGGTGTACTAGTCCCCGTTTTCTGAGAACCTGCTGTGGACTGGGCAGCTCATCCTCGATCTTCCACACGTTGGTCCCGTCTTCCCCGGAGCCCTGGAAGGGGGTTGTTGTGATTCTGCTTCTCGGATAAAGAACCAAAGGCTCAGAGGTTAAGTGACCTGCCAGGTTCACACAACTTACAGTTAACCCAGCTCTGCCTGCCTACGTAGATTATGCCCTTTGTGCTACCTGATTCATTCATAAAGATATTTACTGACACCTACTATGCGCCAGCCATTGTTCCCAGTGCCGGGGGTTCCATTGGGGATACGGTAGATGGGTCTCTGTTTCTGGGAGTTCACACCAGACAACGGCGGCCTGTCAGGGCCTGGGACCCCCACTCAAACTAGGCAAGTGGGAGAACAGGGCCCAGGACCTCATATGAAGGCCTTGAGTCTGCAGGGTCCAAAGCCCCTTTTGTGGTTAGGACTTGATCAGTAACGTTAGCGATGTGGGGCCTTTAATGAGGTTTAATTATTTATCAGTGTTTGTTAAAGGGAAAGTACGATAATTATCATGGAAGATCCAGAATGGGCATTTCGGGGTTAGGCAGTTTGCAATTTTGCCTCCTTGCTTTCCTTCCCACCCGACCAGCACCCAGCCCCTGCCCAGCCCTTTGTCAGGTAAGGAAGCTGATGGCTGCTAGTCTTGCCAGGGCCCTGTAGTGGGCCGCGTAGATGGAACTGGTGTGGACTTGGCCCCCTTGTGGCGACGTTAGCACCTGTGCCCCACCCACGAAATGCTGGTAGCATCTGCCTTCTTTCTCCTAGTTTTGTGACAACCCAAACCATCTCTAAGCATTCAGTTCTCCATTTGAGAACCTCAAAGATGTGCTTGTGTTTTTCCTGCATTAAAACCCTTCTGCTCTCTTCCCTGGGCTCACACTGCACCAAAGCTGCTGACACGGGGGAGGGGGAGACTTGTCTCAATTGGTCCTTTCCCCAGGGTTTCCTGACTTCAGGCCCCGCCTCTGTCCCCCCAGCACCTCAGCAAAGGCCGCCTGGGCACCCCTTCCGTGAGGGTGTGGTCAGGGAAGTGCAGGTCCTCAGATGAGAGAATATCAGATGAGTCCTGCAAGCCCTGAGTCTTGCTGATGAGAAAACTGGAACACGGGAAGGAAACTCGCCAAGCGGACCCTCACGAGTCACAGTCCTGCCGTCCGTCCATCACCCCGGCCACTTCTCAAGTACAAAATGTCTTTAGTGGGAAGGTGTTGGAAGAGCTGGAGTTCGGAGCCACTTATCCAGTGGAGTTGCTGGGATTAAATACATAGCCCACGGCCAGTGTTCTCTCCAGCATACAAGCACAGCCCTCACGCCCTGGCCAGGACACGATATGGGGCAAGGACGGTTTAACAGCCTGAAGCTGGAGGAATTCATTCTTTCCCCTTTTATGATTGCAAGTTATTGTTGAGTGTGAAAAATAAGACATTAAAATCCTAACCAATGTAGAAGTGCTTAATCATGGAAAGTTTAAAGTCCCTAATGACCCACCCGTCAAAGACTTTCTGTACGTGTATTAACATATCTGATACTATTCTGCAGACAGTAGACTTGACATGCGTTCCGAAGCATGCTCCTCTCTCTGACCACCTTTTTCCTCCGGTGCCTCATTCTACCTTTTTCTTTTAAAAGCTGCCAATTTCCATTACATGGATGAACCAGGATTTAGCTAACTGATCCCTTTTGGATAGACATGGCGTTCTTTCCAGGTTTCCACTGTTATAAATGATGCTGAAATAATCCTCATGCATGTATGTTTTTTGCACAGTTGTGTATTTCTGGGCAGTGAGTGCCTAGAAGGAGAATTGTTGGGTCACTGGTTAAGCATTGACTTATGTACCAGGAGGTCACGGTTCGATTCCCGGTCAGCACACATACCTGGGTTGCAGGCTCGATCCCCAGTGTGGGGTATGCAGGAGGCAGCCGATCCATGATTCTCTGTCATCATTGATGTTCCTATCTCTCCCTCCCTCTCCCTTTGTCTCTGAAATCAATAAAAATATATTTAAAAAATAAAAAAAGTTTCCATGCCAGAGTTTTGGAAACCTGAAACTGTAGTCTAGTCCCTTCCCAGCATTTTCCCCAGCGTTTCCTGTTGGCGCTGACTTGTTTCCTGGACCCCGGCCCACAGGCTGTTGGATATGGACACATCGGTCTTCCCCGAGCTGCATGAGGGAAAGAGCCAAGTTCTGAGGCCCCACATTGACATGGGGACCAGGGCTGAGGAAACTTCTTGAAGCTGGCTGATTTTTAAGCTAAGCTCCCCTTCAAAACAACTTCCCCAGCAGGCTCTAGAGCACACACTTCCCACCCCAGATGGCCTGGCCAGCCTGGACACCTGGCTGGGGCAGTGAGCTGGCACCTCCTGTGTCCACATTAGTGCTGCCCCGTGACGGAACTGATGGTCTCAGCTGCGTTCCTTCCCGCCCTCCCCCAGGAACGCTGGGGAGATGGAGGTGAGCGTGGCCAGGGAGCCTTTCCCCAGCTCCGCTCAGGCACCAGATAAGCCAAGAGTGGACAGATGACCCTTCCTTGGAAAATGACATGCTCCTCTTTTTAAAACCAGACTGGGAAGAGGTAGGATCCTCTCCTCGGGAGTACAGTGCCGTGGGCTCGTTTTCTGGGTGTCACAGCCTGTTCTTTCTGTCTTTTGTCCTCCCTGCCTCTTAGGACACACCTTGACAATATACCTCTACATCTCCTGGGGCTCAGGGACCCCCTCTTTCTCTCCCGTCTGCCTTAGGAAGTGACCCTGGTATCAGTCATTTATACACTAGTATGAATGAAGGGTACTGGATCTCAGACACTAGGTAATAGGAGGTGAGGATTGAGCTTCCTGTAGGGACTTTGTAAGGTGTGTGTGGCTCCTTATTCTCTGAAACGACTCCAACGGGATGCTTCTCTCCCGAGTGTGGAGTAGATTCAGTGAGCGGAGGTATTGAGACGAGGCGGAGGCAGGGAAATAGTGTCCTCCTCTGGAGTCTGACTATTCTGGAAGCTACGCAGTCCCCAGCCACCCACGCTTGAGTGACGATTCACAGAAATACCCTTTGTGTCTTTTAAAAGCTCTTTTCATTTAAACTGTATAATAATATACACACACGAGGTGTCACTTTTTTTTTTTTTTCAAACAGGTAGTGAGTGAATACACTCAACGATAAAAAAAAAAAAAAAAAGCGAATGGAAAGTGTTAAGACAGGCAGGCCGGGAGTGATGAAGATTTAACCTGCGGGACTGTCATGCTCAGGCTACGGTGAGTCCTGCAGAACGAACAGAGACGTGGCAGCCAGCGTCCCATACATCCTGGCCGGTTCTGGGGCTGACATCTACATAGTGACAAGTTACTGACAGGTAACACGAAGAACGGAAAACATATCAATCTGAAGGCCAGCCAAGGAAAGCCTTGTTAAGTGATAACAAGGGCCAGAGCCCCATGTCTGGACTGTTGGCGGAGGGGTAGTATGTGTGTGTCCTTTTTCGGGGCTCAGGCCCTGGTTAGAAGAATTACGTATCCTGGCAACCAGGTGTGGCATGGAGAGCATCCTGTGACTGGGTGATCTTCGCCTCCCCTGATTATAACTGGTCACCTTTAGATGCCTACAGGGCTGGGTGGAAGGCAGAGGACTGGCTGGCTCACCTTTTACCTGTATGGACATCATCAACATCCTGGCATCAGGAGCAAAATGAGAGGAAGCTGATGTCTGAGCCTGCTTTGGGGTGTTCGGTCAACCCTTGATCTTCTCTCTTGCTGCCCTGGCCTGGGCTGGTTTGCTTGAGATTTCTATTTACAGATTCCTGGGCTCTTCACTCTGAACGAGGCCTTAGGATTCATGGGTCTGCCCCACCAACTACAAATGGGAAAGCGGAGACACAGCCTTTAAGCCAGTGGTGGGAGGATGTTGCCTGCACGCCACACGATGCCCCAGGGATGCCAGGGAGGAAAGGCTGCCCCTGCGGGACTTCCCTGGCACGCTCCCCGTTCCAGATTCATTTAACAGGCGAGCCTGCAGGGTTATTTCTGTCAAAGGCACTGGGACAGAGGTTTAAGAAGATACATAGAGAATATTCATTTTCTCAGCTGTAAGAAACTTTGGAAAAGAGCTGGTCTTGTCCCTCGTTATGGGATAAAGACCCTGAGATCCGAGCGGTTCCAGGACTCATTCGAGGGGGCAGAGCTCCAAGGCCCACTTACGGTGGGGCGGGTCAGACTCCAGGGAATTGTGAAAGTTTGAGCAAAGGGTCATGACCAAGACCTGGAGGAAAGAGGAGAAGAGAAGGGACCCTTTCAGTGGGGCCCTGGGCTCTGACGCAGCTGGGAGAGGTGTATGTGGTAGCTGTGGGCCACAGGAGGCCTTTACAGGTCTGCAGCTCAGCGGGTGGATGCTGAAGCAATAAGTACCTATAAGGCTTTTAGCCTGGCCTGCTCCTCATGAAGCAGTGGTGTTAGGAGCTCAGTCAGATAATGAATGCATCCTGCTGCACACGTTTCATTAAGTCCTGTCTGGACACACTTCTGGGAGTTTGGTCTGTCAGGGAGCTCCCATAGGTGGGTGCGGTCAAAGGCAGCTTTCTAGGCACAGGGTCCCTTTCCCGCCATCCCCTGGCTCAGTAACGCAGGAGTGGGGAGTGCCAGGAGCTGCAGGTTATCTGATATCACCTCTGCCCCGCTCTGGGTCCAGAGCAATTGCCCTTAAAGGGTAGACAATGGGGTGGACAGCCTGGCTGGTGTGGCTCAATGGTTGAACATTGACCTATGAACCAGGAGGCCACGGTTTGATTCCCGGTCAGGTGCACATGCCTGGGTTGCAGGCTAAGTCCCTATTAGGGGGTATGTAGGAGGCAGCCGATCAATGATTCTCTCTCTTCATTGATGTTCCTGTCTCTCTCCCTCTCCCTTCCTCTCTGAAATCAATGAAAAAAAAAATTTTTTTTTTAAAATGGGGTGGACAGGAGCCGTTGGCTTAGCCCCATGCCACAACCAGACGCTCCTGTGAAGGTAGCACTTCAGTGGCTTGGGAACAAGGGGATGTAGTCTGTGTGCCTCTAGTGCAGCGGTTCTCAACCTGTGGGTCGCGACCCCTTTGGGGTCAAATGACCCTTTCCCAGGGGTCGCCTAAGGCCATTGGAAAACACATATATAATTACATATTGTTTTTGTGATTAATCACTATGCTTTAATTATGTTCAATTTGTAACAAAATACATCCTGCATATCAGATATTTACATGACGATTCATAACAGTAGCAACAGTACAGTTATGTAGTAGCAACGAAAATAATTTTATGGTTGGAGGTCACCACAACATGAGGAACTGTATTAAAGGGTCGCGGCATTAGGAAGGTTGAGAACCACTGCTCTAGTGGCAGGCGTGCCCTAGTGTTGGTCTTCTGCTCCCCCCATCCCCTCACTTTCACACCTGACCCCCTGGGTCTATTTCCCTTTAACTCAAGAAATCTTGCTCTATAGTCAAATGGGTTTCTTTGCAGCGGTTCTCAACCTGTGGGTCGCGACCCCTTTGGCGGTCGAACGACCCTTTCACAGGGGTCGCCTAAGACCATCCTGCATATCAGATATTTACATGACGATTCATAACAGTAACAACATTATAGTTATGAAGTAGCAATGAAAATAATTTTATGATTGGGTCACAACATGAGGAACTGTATTTAAAGGGCCAGAAGGTTGAGAACCACTGCTTTAGAGGCAAGCTTTCTGGCTCTCCCCATGAGCCCACCTCCCTGAGAGGCCTCCTGATGGCAAATTCCCTTGTAGTTGCTGAAGGAAGCAGATATCCATGGGCATGGATGTCAGACCCCAAGGATGAGTTGGCTGAATCGTGTGCCTATGGGGTTGCGGACCTGGCAAAGCCACTGCTGCAGAAGAGAATGCAAAATGTCCTCTGTTGGTCTCCTGCCCCCACCAACGTGGCAGTTCCAAATGTCACCTTGGCATTTTCTTCTCAAATAAATTCATCCTTGTTCATATCACAAGCAAACTGGAAACATGGATTCGGAACTCGGTGTTTACTTCTCAGTCCTCTGATTGACTTGCCGTGTGGCATGCTGAGCGATTAGAGTTACCTCGTGGATAAATGTGAACACGGGCTCTGAGATTTTTATCCATGGAGGACCGGAGTCTTGTAGTTTGAGTCAAAGAAAAGACTTTGGAGTCCATATTGTGTGAGTGTGTATGTGGGTGCTTTTAGGAAAAGGCCATAAGGGGAAAGTAGCTAATGTTAATTGGTTGTGAAGAGTTATATGGATTTTTTTCAAGGAGATACCCTGATAACATTGCCATCGGAGATTATGGTGTGCTGACGTTTTGGGTGGAAGAGCAGTGTTTTTTATTAGTCAAGAAAGCAGAAGGCCTAACAAAGGAATACATTGAATTTAGAGAGATGCTTTGCCTCTCAGAACGCATGAAAGATTTCTATGCTGCAGTTTCTTGTAAATTTCTTGCAAAACACCCAAGAGAGAGGTAGAAATCACCCCATTTGAAGGTGGAGAAGTGGAGACACAGAAGGTAATGTGGATGCAGCGATTCTGGGACAGGGTTGGGATCTGAATCCAGGCTCTCTTATGTAGAAAACAGAGATAATTATTCACCTTTTGCTCTGTCGCAAAAAGGTTTGGGAGGTAAGCTAGAGCGTATCCTGGGCAGAAAACTCAGCACTGTGCGAAGAGAGACGAGAAGGACTGGGAGGGTCAGGGGGGCTGGAGAATCAAGGTCATCATCATGCCCTATTAGGAGTGTCTTTCTTGGTACACAGTATGGGGGGCGGGGCGCCAGGAGCGAAGGCACAGGCGGATGTTGGAGCCTCTTCCTCGATGAGATGCTTTTGAGTGAGTGCTGGCCCCAGGGAGTGTGGGCTTGGGGCTTTCTGGATCAGGACCTACACAGCTCTTTCCATTTCCACAGACGACCTCCTTGACCTTGAGGGAGAACAATCCATTGATAGATGTATTCACTTGGAATTTATTTTGCTGATTTTACATGAGGAAGAACTAAACTTTTTCTAAGAAACTAATATTAAAAGTGCATTTTTGAGGTTCACAGGGTGTCTTTCACGCATGCGTGCACGCAAGAGGACATTTAGGAACCACTGTGGACATTTACTTTGAACTGCAGATATTTATAGACAAGTTCAAGCAAACCAGACTTGGTGCCCAGGACCCACATTCGGTGTGGGCCGCTGTGCATATGGAAAGGTTGGCTTTTTTGTGCTGCATCCTAGGGGAGTGGGTATGTTTCCTAGGATGGCACATATTTATTTGGATGGTAGGGAATCAATAATTCTTGTAGCAATGTGAGGTACCCTGCGTTAGTGTTCAATCGAGAGGCTGTCAGATGACACTGGTGAATGTGCAGAGACATTCTGTGCTGTGGTGTTGCTAGATACTGAGTGCCCTTCAAGTCCAGCTCTCAGTTCTTCATTACAACACCCACTGAGAGATTCTACAATTTCCCCTTAACTCACATACTCACTCCATGGAGAAAACCTGTGCTTTTCACTCTCCTGCATCACTGGTGGAGGATGTAAACTAGAATTACCTTTCTGGAGAGCAATTTGGTAGCAGGAATTCAAGGCCTTACAGTGTGAGTACTCTGACCCAGTTATTACTCTTTTCAGAGTTCATCATAAGGACATAGAGCTACATTCAAGATGTATGAATAAGGCTGTTTGTCTAACATTGTTTTTGTATTAGCAGAATGCTGAGGACAACTTAAATATCCAACCGAATGAGGATGGCGAAGTCATTGGCTATATCACATAATGTCATGCAGGCATTCACTCACTCCACAACTATTTTTGAGTGCCTACTGTGTGCCTGGCACATAGTAGGTGTGATATCAAGGCTGACATGGTCTCAAGTCCCCCTGAAGGTCAACATTTGTTGTAGAAACAGATCTCCTACATTGGGAAGTACAAAGTGTGTTTACAGTGTGAGACCTCGTTTTCGTTATAGGAATGAAGAAACCCTGGAAGACAGTCTGAAGTGTTAATGGAGGTGTAGAAGCCTTGGGCAAGGGGGTTAGATACATGCCTTTCCCCCCTTTTACTTTTCCCTCTTTTCCAAGTTTCCCACAGGAGACCATATGATTTTTAGAATTTTTAAAAATGTGACTTTGAGGAAAGAGAGAAAATGAAATGAGCAGATCTGGGTTCTAGATCCAACTCTTCTTTGAATAGGTGGTGAGATCTTTATTTATTTATTTATTTATTTATTTTATTTTATTTTTTTAATTGCTTAAAGTATTACAAAGGGTATTACATATGTGTCCATTTTATCACCCCGCCCTAGACAGTCTCCCAGCCTCCCCTATGCCCCAGTGTCTTATGTCCATTGGTTATGCTTATATGCATGCATACAAGTCCTTTAGTTGATCTCTTACCCCCCTACCTCCTGCCCCCCAACCCTCCCCGGCCTTCCCGCTGCAGTTTGACAATCTGTTTGAGGCAGCTCTGCCTCTGTATCTATTATTGTTCAAAAGTTTATAATGGTCTCTATTATCCATGAATGAGTGAGATCATGTGGTATGTTTCCTTCATTGACTGGCTTATTTCACTTAGCATAATGGTCTCCAGTTCCATCCATGACGTTGCAAATGGTAAGAGTGCCTTCCTTTTTAGAGAAGCATAGTATTCCATCGTGTAGATGTACCACAGTTTTCTAATCCATTCATCTACTGATGGGCACTTAGGCTGTTTCCAGATCTTAGCTATGGTGAATTGTGCTGCATGAACATAGGGGTGCATATATCCTTTCTGATTGGTGTTTCTGGTTTCTTGGGATATATTCCTAGAAGTGGGATCACAGGGTCAAATGGGAGTTCCATTTTCAGTTTTTTAAGGAAACGCCATACTGTCTTCCATAGTGGCTGCACCAGTCTGCATTCCCACCAGCAGTGCACAAGTGTTCCTTTTTCTCCACATCCTCTCCAGCACTTGTCGTTTGTTGATTTGTTGATGATAGCCAGTCTGACAGGTGTGAGATGGTACCTCATTGTTGTTTTGATTTGCATCTCTCGGATGATTAGTGACTTTGAGCATGTTTTCATATGTCTCTTGGCTTTCTGAATGTCCTCTTTTGAAAGGTGTCTATTTAGGTCCTTTGCCCATTTTTTGATTGGATTGTTTATCTTCCTTTTGTTAAGTTGTATGAGTTCCCTATAAATTTTGGAGATTAGGCCCTTATCAGATATGACATTGGCAAATATGTTTTCCCACACAGTGGGTTTTCTCATTGTTTTGTTGATGGTTTCTTTTGCTGTGCAGAAGCTTTTTATTTTGATGTAGTCCCATTTGTTCATTTTCTCTTTAGTTTCAAGTGCCCTAGGAGCTGTATCAGTGAAGAAATTGCTTCGGCATATGTCTGAGATTTTGTTGCCTTTGGATTCTTCTAGAATTTTTATGGTTTCCTGTCGTACATTTAAGTCCTTTATCCATTTTGAGTTTATTTTTGTGTATGGTGTAAGTTGGTGGTCTAGTTTCATTTTCTTGCATATATCTGTCCAATTTTCCCAACACTATTTATTGAAGAGACTATCTTGGCTCCATTGAATGTTCTTGCCTCCTTTGTCAAATATTAATTGAGCATACTGGTTCGGGCCGATTTCTGGGCTCTCTATTCTATTCCATTGATCTATATGCCTATTCTTGTGCCAGTACCAGGCAGTTTTGAGAACAGTGGCTTTGTAATACAACTTGATATCTGGTATTGAGATCCCAGGTGGTGAGATCTTGAGTGAGTCAGAGAACCATCCTGAATCTCCTCGAAACAGCAGTGCAAGGCATTGGAGGCCTCTAGCTCTGGGGTTGAGATCTCCACTTCTTGTCTCCTCTGAAGACACAGGTGTGTGTGTGTGTGTGTGTGTGTGTGTGTGTGTGTGTGTGGCGCCGGGTTGGGGGGGTGGTTGCTGCAGGGCCTTCAGGCTGCGAACTGTCCCCAGAGACAGGACAGCAGCCAGGCTGCTGAAGCCCCAACCCCTGGCACTTTGGATCTCTGGGGCTCAGGTCCTCTAGGAATCTGGTGATGTACTCAGATGGGGAGAGGAGTTTCTGTGTTAGGCATATGAAAATTAAATTAAGGGAGTGCCTCTCACCTGGCTAAAAAAAGAAGTTGGACTAACTCAGCCCAGTGTCACTGCACCCCAAGAAAACAAATGATTGCAGCTCCATTGATTGAGCCTTATTTGGGCTCCAGGTACAGTGTAAAGAGCATTTTGTAGACATTCTCTTAGTCACACTCACGACACCCCTGAAGTAGGTACTCTTCAACCTCATTTTAGAGGCGAGGACCTTGAGCTCAAAGGCAGGTACCCTGAACAGGCCCCCTGGGTAGAGGAGGCTAGGATTCACACCCCAGTGGGTCTGCTCTGAAGCAAGGTTTTCACCTCTGCTCGGTACTGCCTCCCACTTCAAAAGGCAAGCTCTATTGTAGCCATAAAACAGATGTCTCAAGCCAGGGGTGTGTGTGAGGGTGTAGTAATGCGTCAATGGCTGATCATTGAGAACCTGAGGAATGCAGAAGCTTAGAATGGGCAGAATCTTATCTCTGATGAAACCCGATGCAGAGAAAGCTACTCTTAGCTACCTTTCCTGGGAGGTTTAAATGATGAAATTGGTGGTGGGGGGTGGGGAGCAGCCACCCTCTTGCTCACTATAATAACCTTATCTCCTACTGGTGGTTTCAAATCAAAGGCCACTATTACACCTTACATACCTATAGCTCCCCAAAGAGTGATAGCTTACACCAAGACTTGACTTTTTTTCCTTGAAATACTTTCCTTGAAATACTTTCCTTGCTGGGTTCCAGCTTTTCTTATTTAGCAGGTATTGAAAGATGACAAAACATAGAGGAGATATCGGGGACACATGGACAGGAAAATTGAAGTTAAAATGAGGACAAGGAATTGTTCCTTTTCTCCACCCAAAGACTGTCTCAATATGATAAATACTGTTTCCTGGGTTTCAAGATCATTTCCTCTATAGTTCAGTTTCTTCTGATTTATCTTATTTACCATGGCCAGATTAATCTTTCCACCTACTTTCCCTAGAATATCCAATGGCTCCCCATTGTCTAGGATC
This sequence comes from Myotis nattereri, assembly GCF_964212035.1. Classification (NCBI taxonomy): domain Eukaryota; kingdom Metazoa; phylum Chordata; class Mammalia; order Chiroptera; family Vespertilionidae; genus Myotis; species Myotis nattereri. The sequence continues at coordinate 12,228,383 of NC_138075.1, forward strand.
GTGGTCGGCAAACTGCAGCTCGAGAGCCACATGCGGCTCTTTGGTCCCTTGAGTGTGGCTCTTCCACAAAATACCACGTGTGGGCGCGCGTACAGTGCAATTGAAACTTCGTGGTCCATGCGCAGAAGCCGGTTTTCGGCCTGGGCGAGTCTATTTTGAAGTACTGTTGATATTTGGCTCTGTTGACAAATGAGTTTGCTGACCACTGGTCTAGGATAAAATCTAAACGTGTGGGTTTGGATTTCAGATTCCTTCTTAATCTGGCTTCAACTTTACCTTTCCATCTTCCGTCCAATGAACTGGTCTATACCATGGCTCTTTGAATATGTCCTTGACTTTTGTCACTCTGGGCATTTGTTCTGTGAAATAAAGAACAAATGGGAATGTTTTCCCTTTTCTGACTCCTACCCATTCATTAAGGCATATCCCAGTTTGGGATTTCTTTTCTTCTCTTTTTTTTAAGATCACAAATCGCCAATAGCACTTTATTTTTTCTTTTCAACATCCTGTTCTGAAGCTTCATTGGCTCTTTTTGCTTGGATGCCAAAGAGCCAAGCATTGGCCAAGGCCATGCGAAGAGTAGCGAACGCCTCAAAGTTCTCCTCCTCCTTTGCCGTGACCCGGCCTTCTCCTTCTTGTAGACATTCTGTATGGGCGTGACTGGTCCTGTCAGTGGGGTGGCCAGCATGAGTTCTTCAGCAGAGCTCTCTCCCTTCTTGGGCGCCGGAGGGCTTCCTGGGGAGAGCATCACTCCTAGGCCGCGGCATGTTGGCCTTCAGGGACTTGGTGGACTTGCTCCTCCTCCTCGGATCTGATAGAACAGGCAGTTAGGCAGGTATGAGCAGAGCAGGGACGATAGGCCAGGTATGGAATGTCATCAGGGCAGAAAGTCTTGAGTGACTGGCAATGGGCAAAAACTAGAGAAAACAACTATTATAGGACAGGATCTCACCCCCAGGTGACCTTTCCTCCCCTAGCATGTCCTTAGTCATGCAGTTTAGACACCCTGAGAGGAGGAACAAGGGGCTGGAGAATAGCCTCATAGGACTCAGACAAGCCCTTGCACCACCACTCCCCACTCCCTTAAGCATTAAGCCTTCAGGACAATGAGGTTCTGGTCAGCATCAAATAATCTTAGGAATAAAGCCTTGGGTCTGCTGACCACAGAGACAGACTTTTGGTCAAACTAGAGATAACATCTAGGCTTCAGTTGTTCTCAGGTCCAGGCCCAGAAAAGCAGCAAAACCAGAGGAAGTGATGCTATGGCTGACATCAGGACCAGATGCAATGACTAATGACCCACTGCCCTAGTGCTGACCTGACCAGTCAGTGGAGACCACGACCCTGAAAGGACACACCTGGAAAGCTGATGGATATTCTATTGAGATCCTCTCCCGAGACCTCCCCTAAAATTCCCACCTTTGGAAAACAGACTAAAAACCCTTAAGGCAAGGGACCCAGCGTGCTTGCTGTCTAGATCACACTTGCACCTTTCAACCCTCCTTTCCTGAAGTGCATGTTCCTTTCTTTCTCCCAAGTTCCAAGGGCCCTCCTTTGGCCTCAGTAACTTGTTTCCTGAGTCCACGCCGCCCAGCTGGCTCATGTCTCTGCCTCTGTGACTCTATTTCTAAAAGGGCTATATAAACCTCTTTCACTAGAGTTCCTGGCTCTGAATTCTTTCTTAGCTGAACTCAAGGACCGAGGTTTAACATCACTACCAACACATCTACTGAGGTCCCAATGGCTTGGGCCACCGTTTTGGATGCTGGCCACGCTTAACTCCTCCAAGATGGGTCCAGATGCAGGGTGTGCAGTAATGTGGCACTTTGATTTGCCAGTCCTTATGTCTGCAGATCCTTCGTGCCAGCTGGTTAAACCATGTGACAATGTACCACTGCCAGTCCTTGAGGAAGTGGGGCTTCAAGATCATGCCATTCCAGCTGGACGCCATGGCAGCTGCCTACAGGCCTTCTCGTAGGAGCATGTCCACTTGGAAAAGGGCAGTTTGGGATTTCCCTTATCACATACTATCACAGTCCCATGTCATGTGGGGCTATGACAAGATCAGTGCATTGCTTATCATAGGGGCTCCTCAGTAAGCACCAAATGAAAACAGTATTTACTGTACAGCTGTCTTATAGAGGAGTGCTTCTTGTTCCAGCCCTAATATACTGCTCTACGAGAGAGAGGACCTCTCACCCTCAGAAAACAAACAGCCACTTCTTCCTGTCTTGTGTTCAAAATGCATAGGGGGTATTAGCTAATTATTTGTCATGCATTCGCCAGCCATGACTAATCCTGTTTTATGAATGAAATGGAAGCAGAGAGGTGACAATACTGGCTCGACTTTGCAGAGCTGAGCCACTGGTAGAAACAGCCCTTGAACCCATTTCCTTCTGCTATTAAACGAGGAGTCAGAGGCCATCAGGAACTTCTGTAAATATTCTGGTGCCTTTTCTCATCCTCTTTTTCTCTCTGAAGAGCCAAATAGTAGATATTGTAAACTTTTCGGGCTTGGATGATTTCTTTGCAACTGCTCATCTCTACCTCTATAGTGGGAAAGCAGCCAGGAGCAGTCCATAAACTAATGGGTGTGGCTATGTTCCAATAAAACTTTATTTATAAAAACAGGCAGGCAGCAGGCTGGACTTGGCCTGCAGGTTGTAATTGGCTGGTCCCCTATGTTAGAAGGTTTCTTTCTCTCTGTTCCTGATGTTGGGTTGAAAGTCATGTTAATCATAGGAATTTTCAGTTTGAGCAGACCCTGCTGTTGGATATAGGCTAATGCATCAATTACATCCATGTCTGGGAAGCGTGGCTATTCAAGATGAATGTGGGAGGTTGTGGATGTTTAAACAATTGTGTAGGGAATCTGCAGTAGACAGCAGACATCCCATGGATGTGGGCATTGGTCTCCAAGGAGGCTGCGGAGCACTCAGGCAGTAACCAGCCTGGTGTCTCCTCTACCGTTGAGAGGCAGAGTTGCAACATCACCCCCGCACAGCTAGAATGTTCCATCATGGCCAAAGTCTGCCTGCAATCCGCAGGCTGTCCCATTTCTCACATCTGAATGTGGACCTCCAGAAAAATCAGAATTGTGACAAAAGCGTTACATCGAGTTTCCTGATGGTGTCCTTGTCCGCAGCACTGAGCATTTCCATGGGTGCAGAGGGCTGGGAGTGATGGGGTTCCTCTGCATGGAGGTGCTTCCTAGGGACGTGTTACAAGAGAGGCGATACCTGTCCCCCAGGGAACAGGTAGGTTTGAAAACCAAAATGTCTCGAAAAACAAATTATCCATGTGTTTGACCCCCAACCCCCACTCCTGCCAGGAATGTTCACATTCTTTCAGGGCCGTTTCCTAGAACGGGGCTGGAATCTGAGTGTCTTGTCATTAAGGTCGGGCAAGTTGATTCCAGTTCCCCGTTCCCAGAGCCAGAGCTGTTTGCTCTTTCAACAGAGACAGCTCAGGGTCGGGATCTGGATCAAGACCAGAAGAATTTTTCAGGGTCTTCAAGGAGTTGTGGAAACTATCAAGAAATCCTAATTAATTCCAGGAAAGAATTTCAGTGTTTTTTGTTTGTTTGTTTTTGTTTGTTTTATTATAGTTTAAACTATATAAAGAAAGAAAGGAAAGCTTTAATTGTTCTGCTTAGGAGAAATTAGACCAGTTATTGGCAAAATTAATGTAAATAATGAGTACATAATTTTTCAGTTGGCTCTCAACTCTTGTTCTATTATAAATCTCTTTAGATTTTATATAATGACTAGTGGCCCAGTGCACGAAATTCATGCACATCAAAGGGAATTAAGTAGAGGAAATATTTTAATATTGCTATTTGCCCTTTCTCTATAATAGAAATGTCAGGGATGAAAGAAAATTAGTAAAATGTATATGAAAATCTTCCTCTTGTCAGAGTCTGGGGTGCACTGTGGGACCCAGAGTCAAGTCCCCACCCATCGGCGCAGTGCCTTGAAATCGCTTGAGACCCAGACCCAGCCGGCCACACCTCCGTCAAGCCCTGCTGGGTGTGTGTGTGTGGGGGGGGGGTTCAGCCTCAGGTCCCCTGGCCCGGCGCCAGGCGGGGGGCACAGCCTCAGGTCCTTGGTCAAGCCCCACTGGGCAGGGGGCGCAGCCTCAGGTCCCCCAGCCTGGTGATGTGGTTTGGGGGTGCGGCCTGAGGTCCCCCAGCCTGGCGCTGGGGCTGGGAGTGTGGCCTGAGGTCCCCAGGCCCGGTGCCACGCAGCCTCAGGTCACTGCTGACCGCTCATTATGGCTTATTACGGGAACCCCACCTCCGCTGTGGATGCAGCCATCTTGTAATGGCATGAGTGTTAACTTGCATATTATATAGGATAGTAAACACTTAACCTGTGGTACTCTACATGTGCCAATTTATTATTAATCCTCCTAGCAGCCCTATGAAATAAGTAGATTACACACCCATTTTACAGGTGAGGACAGCAAGGCACCAACAGGTCACATGACTTGCCCATACCCTCACAGCTTGACCAGGGCTGCACACAGCCTGTGGGGCTAACAATGCTGACGTCCAGCCTCTCATCTTTTCAATGGATGGTGTGGCAGTCAAAAGTGTGAGTGTATTCTTTCTAATGCATTTATTGTTTTTTAATAGCAGACCGATGGGTCCCTCATTCATCTACTTTTTTGGCAAATATTTCTAGCACTTAACTGTCTGCTGGGCAGGACTCTGCTGTTTAGTTTGCTCAGAAGATAGGGGTGTCCCAGTGGGTCTTGATAGCCAAGAGCAGTATTGGGTCAGATGAAGAACTCCCCGGGGGACTTCACTTTCCACTCAGAGGAGCAGCCCTGTTTCCCTAGGGGTCCACCTGTTTGTTAACTAATCTCACAGGACAGGTGTGGCAACTCAGAAAGCACAGGCATTAATTTATAGTGAGGAATATTACTGCCCGGAAGTGGTTTGGTGAGCTTGGGAGTGGGGGAGGGAAGGTTGGATGGTTTGACTGTTGAGTGGCATTGGAAAAGCCAACCGGTCATAGCCCCCTGTGTAACACATGCCATTGTCGCTGAGACCCCAACCTCAAGGCCAAGGTCACTGCTGCCAGAGCACTTGGAAGAGGTTTCACCTTTGTGGAATTTGTAGGAGCCTCCAGCATCCTGGCCCCTGCCCACCTCCACCCCCCACCCCTGCTTCAAGGGGAAGCTTTAGTTCTTTACATATGTTAACGCCGTCTACAACTCAGTGGGAACTGGGCGGCCTCTTTCTGGAACTTTGCATATCTATACTCCCATCTGGATGGGAGGCCTTTTCTGCTTTGGCTGAGGGACGCCTAGGGCAGAGCAGAGGCTGTGGGTTGATTCAGAGCTGCAGCACTGGTAATCCCCGGGACTGTTTTCACGGTAAAGTCAGAGGCCTTTGGTCCCACTGGTTCCCTAGGCTCCTCTTGGCTGGGCTGCTCACTGCTCCAAGAAGGTAAGTCATATCATCTTGTAATTTCATCGTTTACAACATAGAATGAGTGGCACCAGAACAGAGCAGGTCCAGTCCTGTGTGCCGGGAGGATGGATGGAAGAGGGCTCAGGAGGGCCCCCGGAGGAGGGGCCCACTTCCTCAGACACAAAATTGAGTCCACAGAGTTCCCTCACACGGAGCCTTCTGCCATCAAGTGGACGACACAGGAGTTCTGAATTGAGGGGAGGGATGGCTGAGCCTGGGGTGGGACTGGATTGCGGAGGGAAGAGAGCTGTGCTCTCACACTGAATTCAAGGCGTCCTCTTCTGCTGTCTCCCCGAGTTCCTCCCTAAAGCAGCCAGTGTTCATTCCTCACCGAGGCTTGGACATGTGGACCCGAAAGGTGAGCCTGGGCAGAGTCCCACCTGCCCACTCAGGGGTGGAACCCTCAGCCCTGCAGGAACTGAGACAGGGCTCGCCCCCGTCCCTTCCCCTGTGGGTGGGTTTGAAATGCTCCTTCTCCCAGCCCTTCCCCGAAGCTGATGCAGCAGCCGGAGACCAGGAAGGCACACTCAGGGATCGGGTGGCCCTTCCTTTACTGCTGTGGGCAGGCCCAGAAGCAGGGCTGGTAAGGCAGGATGGGACCCTGGCTGGGAGCCCTTTGGATCAAGCTGCTGAGCTCAGGGCCAGCTCTGCACTTGTTAGCTGGGTCACCTCTGGCAGGTTGTCTCAGAACACTTGAGGCCCAGATCCCTCACCTGTATAGTGGGGACAGTAGTACCCGCCTCACACTGCTGTTGTCCACGAAGAGCGGGGAGTCTGGCACACCAGCGGTGGGTGCCAGCTTTGTGTGGCCTGAAGCCGATTTAGTTTGGAGGAGGGAGTCTTTAAGAAAAGAAATTGCAAATAGAAAATGAAGTGTAGCAGTAAGCATTTGTTTCAAATGATGAAAGAAAACAGTGTGTCATTAAAAAGCCGGCATCCCAAGCATCACAAAATCCCCCTCAAAATAACCGAATATTATTATTAATCAGCTGTTTCATGTATGTCTGCATTACTTTTCCCCTACATTTTTTGGGCTGTGTACTCTTTGCTCATTTCTGAATGTGACAGTGATTGTAGAATGCCATTTTCTCTCTAGAGAATAGCAAAATAATGCACTTATTCTTCTAGTATGATTGGTTGGGATTTGTTTTTTATTTCTGATAGTTTAGGAAAAAATTCTTTAGCTTCATAACTGGTTATTGATAATGTCATGTGCATTTTTAGGATTGTCAAATTTGGGGAAGCCTTTCTCAAGTTTCTTTCATATAAGGGTCAGGGCATGTTAAGGTGTTTTTTGTGTGTGTTCAGTGTCTAATCTAAGTATTGAAGGTGCTCATTCAACACATTTCTGGGGTCCTTCCCAAGGCCGTGGAAAGGGCCCGTGTGAGGGAGGGGGCTGAGGCTTACGCTTCAGTATTTCATGGCAAGTTTTCCTGTGAGTACTCAATAAACATTAACTGGGCCATATTTTATTGAATGTATTGACACTCGTCTTTTTAATTTTATACTTTTAGAATTGCTAAAGAATGTATTCTCATTGACACTAGATACCATCTTAAATTAGTTAAATTTGTGCAAGTTGGTCATTCAGTATCCTTTGTTGACTACTTTGGTCAAACCTAGTCCGCATGGCTCTTTGGAAGCACTTGAGGACATAAAGCAGATAAAACACAGCGCCGCGTCTTCATGAAATAGCTACTGCTAAACAAACACACAAAGTTCAGTGGAGTACATTTGAAGGTCTCATTGGCTTTATTAAACGATTCATGAATCGGGCAGCACCCCATCTAGCAACAGAAGGGAGCTCCCAGAAGCTGTACAAAGTGGAAGATTTTTTATAGGCAGAAAGTTACTAGCAAAAGAAAAGGAAGGATTGTTTTAGGCCAGGCTGCCTTTGGGAGCAGGCAGGGGTCTTATCAGGCAGATTACCTCACTTGTGGTGATAAGGAAAGTCCAGGTTGGTTTAGTCACATTCCTGGGAGGGGCTGGATTCCCATTCAGTCTCGGGTGGGCTGTCCTGGGGGCAACGTGCCTCCTCCTGGGGCCTGTTTCTTTATCACTCTTTATCACGGGCAGTGCAGGCTGCAGTAACCGTGGCCATTATGACCATCTTCACCCCCTATCACCACCCAGTCTGGGGCTGAAGCACCTGGGGACATAAAGCTGGGACATTGTTCCTCCAGTTGCTGGTCAAGCTCTGAGACCTAAGTGTGAGTCATGTTCTAAACAGATGCATTAGCATTGAATTCTATAGTTAAATCCCATTCATCAATAATACTCTCAATTTTTTTTTTTATTGATTTGTGGGAGAGAGAGATAGATACATCAATGTGAGAGAGAAACACTGATCAATTGCATCCCACATGCACCCCAAACAGGAATCAAACCCGCAACCTGGGTATGTGCCCTGACAGGGTATTGAACCTGCCACCTTTTGGTGTACAGGATGGTGCGCCAGCCAACTGAACCACACCTTCCAGGGCAAGAAAACTCTGCTACTCTAGCCACCTTGACACATTAAGCCACACTTTTAAAGTGCACAGTGATAATATTTAATTTCATATTTTTCACCCAAATCTTTTTATTCTTATCAAGTCCAGCCACTGAATTTGTTGGAACATGGTTTTCTCAGTTTTGGACTGTTAAAGACTACTCTGGCAGACACCCCGGGTAGGCAGTTAAGAAGTTGGATCTGCCAGTAACTCTATGTGGGCATCTGTTGGGATCCTTCGGGTTGCAAGTGACAGAAAAGCCAATCCAGTGTCTAACAACAGAGGAAATGTGTCGGCTGGTGCACGAAGTCCTAGCTGGACCAGCACCAGTCCAGGGCCTCTGGAGCTGGCGATGGGGTCACTTCCACCCACACCACAAGGCTGAGAAATGCTGAGTGTGTGTGTGACGGGGTGTTGGGAAGAGAGAGGAGAAGAGTAGGCACTGGAGAGGAAACTACCAACACATTCTGATATGGGGCCCTAAGTCACTTCCCTGGGCCTCAACCGCCTCATTAAATTAGGGCTTTGTCCGACACCATCAGTCAAGTCCTTCCTAGAGGTAACCTTTCAGATTTTCTTTTCCTTTTCATAGTATTTGGTTTTTGTAGTGAAGAAACAAGCCTTTGCTGGCCAGTGTTGTCAAGCTCAGGATGGAATTAGTGAACAGATAGCTCTGTTGAGATCAAATGTTGTCAGGGCAGTCAGCCTGCGTGCCTTTCTGCCTGCCCGTGAGCTGTAGATTTTGATCTAGAAAAATGAGCAATGGAGGTTGTGAGGGAGGAGCCACAGACAGGCGAATAAAACCCGCTCGGACAGCGCATGTTGCCGGAAGGTCTGAGCTGGGCTTATTTTTCTTATCATAACCATTAGAGGTTCTGCTATGCTGCTGGTGTCGCCAAGACGCCGAGAGAGGTTTGATGTGGTGTCTCAGGGAGCTGGTGTGGGCAGAAGCCAGAGGGGGACTCGGAAAGGCAGCGGAATCCGATCCCTGTGGACAGCTGAGGGTTTCTCGGGAATGAAACCACAGACCTCAGCTTTCTGCTTCGTCCACTTTTTACGGAGCCTTTGGCTAGTCTTGAGACGAGGAAATCTTTCAAGGGAGCATCTGGGGGGTGGGTCACGAGGGAACGGACTCCTTGGCTTTGGTACCCACATGGGTTTGGTTGTGCCATGGGTGTGAAGATGACATGGGTGCTGGAGGTGGCAGTGAGCTGGGGGAGCCTGTCTTCTCTCCATGGCCAGCGCACAGGTTGTGAGAAGACTCCGGAGCACTCCTGGGGCACTGGGCTGCCTTCGTAGGGGAGTTTTCTCCTCCTGTCCACTATATTTAGGGAAAAAGTTAATCACACTAGTAGTGCAGTTGGTATATTTCACTGTGGCAAAATTTTTAACGTATTTATTGAGTTGGCCAAGGTTGATCTGGGCCCTGACTTAATTCTCGATAAAAGTTTTTGGAAAACAGTTCTAGTGTGGTGGTCAATGGTGTTTCCGAACTGGCAGACAACCAGCCAACTCTGTGGGCAAAGTGTGAAAGAAATAGTTTGAAATTGTTTTCTAGTCCGATGTTTGCACTTTGGAGGCATTAACTTGAAATGAAACCATAGATCTTTGTCCCTGTGGCTGTAGGATTGAGAAAGGGTTTCTTTGTTGGGTTGGGGGGTAGTGGGGTGAGGATTGGAGACAGAGTAGATTGTTCTGTGGGCACCTTCGTAGCTGCCTGTTCCTCCAGAGGGTCTGTCCAGATGGGAGGTGGTGGGGACAGGCTTGGAGTTCAGGCCTGGCCTCTGGAGTTGCCAACTGTCACGAGTTCCCCTCACCCCCCAAATCTTTGTGTTTTACCTTTCAGACAGGAGCAGAGTGCTGGTGTGTGCCCATTGCCCTGGGTATTTGGGTATTTTGTAGATATGTTTGTCCCTTCAGTGAATGGTGTCCATTTCTGTGTGAGCATCTGGAGCTGAGCCTGTGGGAGTAGAGAGGGTGTCTACAGTTATTGGCCCATTTGAAACATGCTAAGTAAAAACCAAACATAGTCCTGGCTGGGTAGCTCAGTTGGTTAGAGTGTTGTCCTGATACACCATGGTTGCAGGATTGATTCCCAGTCAGGGCACATGCAGGAATAAACTAATGAATGCATATATAAGTGGAACAACAAATTTCTCCCTCTCAAATCAAGTTAAAAACAACAATACACAAATAAACCCAAAAAACTGACAAAGATGCCCAAGAGGTAGATTGTAAGCAGCAAGTTTCATCTGCGATTTTGGAAATGAGTCTTGGGGAGCATCCTGTATAATAAAAGTGTAATATATGCTAAGTGTTTGACCCATCTGTCAACTGTTCAGTGACTGCTCAACCAGTGGCTATGACGTGCACTGACCATCAGGGGGCAGATGCTCCGACTGGTAGATTAGCTTGCTGCTGGGGTCTGGCTGACCGGGACTGGGCAAGAGGGCTGGACACGCTCTGGAGCCCTCCCGTGGTCCCTTCCTGGCCGGCCAGCCCCCATAGTTCCCATCGGGACTGGGTGAGACGGCCCGATCGCCCTGATCACCGGCCAGGCCGAGGGACCCCACCTGAGCATGAATTCGTGCACCGAGCCTCTAGTAAATAGATAGGAGAGTGTAGTGATTAAGAAGGTGGGCTCTGCAGGCTGAAAGATACGGGGTCTTTAACTTTTCATTTTACCATGGCGAGCACCAATTGTCAACCCGCTGGCAATGACTTCATCTCCTTAAGCCTTAGTGTCCTCATCTGTAAAAGAGGATGACAGCACCTGTGTCCTGGAGGATAACATGAATAATGCAGGGAAAGCCCTTGGCATGGTGCCCGGCACGGAGGAAGCCTTGAGAGCTTTTGTTATGAATGCCTTGTGATTCTTTGGATTGAAGTAAATGGGGTACTCCGTGATCACTGTTTGGGCTGAACCTCTTCAGGCCAAACTGACATTACCTTTGATCATCTCCTCAAGAAAATGAGGAGAAGGATGGGATTAGGACCATCTCAAGCCAGGTGCCCCTCCCATGAAGGGAGAGGCGGACTCTGTCTGTCAGCCACCTTACCAGGAAGGAAGGACCCCCTTGTGGCTCAGTCTCAAAGCAGTATTTTGTCCACACCGTCCACAGAGAGGGGACAGGGATCTGGTTGGTGGGAGTGCCGAGCAGCTGAGACTTACATGGGATGTCATTTTAGACTTGACCCTTCCTTTGGTTGGTGTTGGTTTTTACATGTTGATCTCTCTCTCTCTCTCTCTCTCTCTCTCTCTCTCTCTCTCTCTCTCTCTCTCTCTCTCTCTCTCTCTCTCTCTCTCTCTCTCTCTCTCTCACACACACACACACACACACACACACCCCTCTACAAGGACTCTTGCACAGAGAACCGAAAGAATGGCTATTTACTAGGTACAGAAATGTGTATTAAAAAAACATGCTAGCCCTTGCTAGTTTGCTCAATGGATAGAGCATCAGCCTGCGAATGAAGGATCCGGGGTTCGATTCTGGTCAAGGGCACATGCCCAGGTTGCAGGCTCAATCTCCACTAGGGGGCGTGCAGGAGGCAGCCGCTCAATGATTCTTTCTCATCATTGATGTTTCTATCTCTCCCCATCCCTTCCTCTCTCTGAAATCAACAAAAATATATATTTTTAAAAACAACAATACAAAAAACCATGCTAAACAGGTGAAGACCAACCAGATTGCTGTTGGTAGGTGGCAAAGCACTGTGCTATAAATATTGCAGGACTCCTCTTTCTCCGCTCAGAGGAAAAATTGCTTTGCATTTCAGACACAGAGAGAGCTGGACAAGTCTTTCCCTCGTGTGTGAGACGCTGAGAGCAACGTGGAAGGTTTTCCTTAAATGGAGCCGGCGCTTGGCCTGTCTCATTTTGAAGTTAAAGCCCTCCATGCTTTATTTCTCGTGTTAGGCAAGATTCCCAGGCTCAAGACCACTCACCCCCCCAACTCCTCCCACCCCTACCCCACCCCCCTAATCTCGAGGTGTGTACTGGGCACAACTCAGCCTGAGACCTTTCTGCTTTCACTTTTGGTTACTCAGAACCTCCATCTGGCGGTTTTTGAACATGAGTGTTTTCTGCGGCTTTTCTGTGGCTCCTTCTCAAAGTATTCAAAGCAGTTTAAAAAGACATAATGTTCAGCGATCTGACCAAGAGCGAATGTAAGTACTTACTCGGGGACTATTTTTAAGAAGAAAAAAAAAATCTATCAGATTTGAAAGTCTTAATTCTCACTCTATCTTGGAACCAGATAAAATAAAGGTTTGAAAAACAGGGGACTTGTTCCCTACAGTCCCAGTGCTTTTAGGAGTGGCAGCCGTAGCAAATAGCACAGTGTATAGAAACAGAAGAGCTAAGCTTCTTTATTTAATATTAAACAGGAAACTGCAAGTGTCGGCAGCAAATGGTGGTGGGTTTTCAACAAACCTGCTGCTGGGCTCGTCTGTGCCGACAAGCCCAACGGAGACACTTCTCTTTTTATTCCGTTAACACTCGTGCGTGCTCACGAAAATCTTAATGAAAACATAAGCATGGGAAGCAGGTTCTGTATTGCAAGGTTTGGAAGCAACACGTTTTCCACTGGAACCGAAAGGAAATTTGGAAGCAAATTGAAAACCTCTCCGAGAGAGGAAAATACCTTGCACTTTTGTTTCGCCTTTGTCCGGCGCCGCCACTCAGCCGACACGTGTGTCTGAATATGCTTTCCGAAGACCTGGGCTTCCTGTTAAGGTCAGCCTTCAATTTCTAGAGAATATAATTTGCTGCTATTTTTAGAGCATCATGATTGCTCGTCATAACTAATGGAAAAGGAAAAAAAAAAACCCTCCACAGAGAAATAAATGTGTAACAGCTGTGTCTGCTTAAACTTGATTAAAGGCAGTAAAAAAAAGTAAACAGAAGAGTGAATGTGACAATAGACCGGGGAGAGACAAGGATCCCTCTCATTGTGAAAAGTTTTACAGACATAACTCGTTCCTCTTTGGAGGAGGCCGCCGTTGTCTGTGTTTAAAGTTTACTTTACTGTTTGTCTTGAGTGGGATCAGTGTTGTAGTGAATAATTTATAGCCAGCATGAATGAGCTCATTAGTCACCTTTTCAGACTTTAAATGAGTTTTGTGGTTGTCATTACTCGAGCCTTCTGTTCAGCCGCCGAGCAAAATGACAGTTTGGCAGTTGGCTGCCTTGTTGTGGGCAGCCTGCTCCGCTCCAGGTCTGCGTGGCTTTTGTATTTCATTGAAGGCCCCCTCCCCGCCCCCCTTTTCTGTCCCCCTGCGGGTCCAGGGATGCTCACATTGCACAAGCCTTTTGCACCCCATGTTTAAATGAGAAGTTTTCCGGGGCTTAAAAAAAAAATCTTTCAGTTGCGTCTGCCGGAGAGAATAAAGTGGATGGAGTGAGCTTTTTCAGCAACTGCTGGGTATTATGCCCTTTGTTTGATATTCAACTTATTCAAAAGCAGCGAGCTGGGGAGTGTGGCTGAGCAGGCTGAACCAGGCTCTCACATGGTGGCAGGCATTTCAGACAAGGGGATGGCATTGGCGTTTGGAGGGAGAAGTCTGTGTCGGGGTGGACTTGCATTGTTACTGTCCTGAAATCCATGTAATGTGAGTGTGTGTGGATGAAGAAATTTACTCCAGCCAATCTGCCCGGCTAGATTTCCTGGCCAAAGAAAACCTACAGAGGGGTTGACAAGATGATTTTTCAGGACCCCAGGCGGCTCGGGGGTCCAGATCATTGAGAATGGCCATTCTTTCCCTCCTCTAGGTCTTCCCAGTCCAAATCAATCAGAGGCAACAAAATGTTGCAGCTGCCTGCTCACCAGGCCCTTGGAGACTTGCCTGGGAGGCTGGTAGGTGGGAAGACGAGCCTGGGCATGACACTAGCAGGTGGCATATCTTTGGAACTGATGTCATGAGGTTCATCCTTCCCTTTTAACGGGGCCTGGGCAGCCTCCGAGAGCTCTCACATCCGCTCTCCAGGACGCAGGCATGCCCACCTTGGCCTTCGGGCAGCCTCTGCTGGCACTCCTGGTGCATGGATGCTTGCCGGGGGCACCTCAGCCAACTGCCTGGACCCCCTGTTCCGAGGGCTTTTTGACGTTTGCTGTGAGCAACAGGCACTAGCGGCTGCCTGCTGTCCCCAACGTGGGCGGCACCCCCTTCCGGGATCCATATTGTTAGACAGCTGGCCTAGCACTGTGTGAGGCGTGTAGGAAAGATGCTCAATATTCCTCCGTGGAAAACATGCCAACTTAAAAAGGACGCCTGGTTGTTTGGGGGCCAAAACGTTGAAGCCAGTCAGAGTCACATGTCTGGGTACAGAGAAATGAGGTGGGTTTGCACCTACAGAAAGACAGCAGTCCACCCGGCTACTTCCTTTCCAGCCCCCACACTCTGAGACAGGGGGCTCACGTGCACTCATGCCTGCACCTGAGTCACCGCATTAAATTTAGGCACAAGAGATGCTGGTTTTGGGAGGAGTGGGGTGTCAAGACCACGTGTTGGTGAACGTCACTACCCAACAGAGGAAAAACCCTTCAGGTTTGGCTGTTGTAAGCAGGTGAATAAGTGGCTAATGTCCCCAAAAGAATTTGGTATGGCAGGGAAATAGGTGGGTGATATTTTAATCTATGTACTGTTTCCCAGAGAGTTCAGCAAATTGGGGGCTTTCACCTTCTTTTAAAGAGACAGACTTAAAGAGACGAACTGAATGTTTTCTTTCAGATCCCTCTGAAAAAGAACGAGCAGGGAAGTCATTCCTTGGCCTGGTTAAGACTCTGGCCGCTGAGACCCACGTGACCGTGGTACTTGGTGTACTCACTGAAGGGAGGACAACAATAAAAGCTCTTACAAACTCCAGAGGAGGCAAAGGCTGACGATGCCACTTTTCTTCTGACTAATCTGAACAGTTATTAGAGCCCAGATTGGGAGAGGGATGAAGAGAAGCATTTTATTTTCCCATTAACTGATCCATATTTTTAAAAATTGATTTTTAGAGAGAGGAAGGGAGAATGAGAGAGAGAGAAACATCAGTGTGATAAGGAAACATCCATAGGCTGCCTCCTACAAGCCCCGTGCTAGGGATTGAGCTCACAATCTGGGCATATGCCCTGACCGGGAATTGAACTGGCAACCTTTTGGTGCGCAGGACAATGCCCAATCGACTGAGCCACACCAGCCAGGGCAAAATCCATATTTTTTATTACTACTGTGTCATTTGCCATGAGCAAGAGAGAAATATAAGACAGGGTCCTTGCCTCTCGAGGCACTTACAGCCTGTTTGACACTCAGTCTCTGGATGATTTATTTTTTATTAGAAAGATACACTATACCATATTGATTATGACATAGAAGCTGAACTTTGTGTTTTGGTTTGTTTTTGCAAGCAGTACCCTTTCATTCAGTTTAAAAGTCCTCTTTTCCGTCCTCCTTCTTTATTTCCTGGTCACAGTTTTTCCTCCCTGGAGCTCCACTGCTCCTGTCCTTCATGTCCTTGAGCCCCAGGAAGTTCTCTGAGAGGCCAGATGCTCTGGATTGACCTGAACTTCCCTTGGTTGCTGCCTGGAATGCGGCTCCAAACCCAGACAGTGTGCATTCAAATCCCAGCCCCATCACTTACCAACTGTGTGCCCGTGGACAGGTGGCTAAATCCCTCAGGTTCCTCACTGGAAACATGGGCATAATAATACTTGCGTCACACGGTTAACACAAGGCTGAAACGAATGAAGCCTTAGACTACTGACTGGCACTGCTCTTTAAGTGTCGTTAGAAACTGTTGCTCTCATTCCTCACAGATCCCCTGTTTGCATATTTGCAAACTTGCTGAAATTTATTTCAGCCCCCAAATCAGTGCTCGCGGTGCTTTCGTGGTCACGTGGACATGTGGAGAGTTGCTGGGGTCCAACCCCAGCGGGTCCAGGGGTCCCCAAAGGTGTGGACGGAGTCGGCGAAGAAGGAACAACACAGAGGCAGCGTTCAGTTGATCATCATAGCCGGGTTCTCTTGTCAGGGTCTCCAGGCAAGTTCTGTTCAGGATCTCCAGCGAAGTTCTGGTTAGGATCTCCAGCCAGGTTCTGTGTCCATGTTCTCTTGCTAGGTTCTCCAGCCAGGTTCTCTAGGTTCTCCAGCCAGGTCTGTAGCCATGTTCCCTCACTAGGTTCTCCAGCCAGGTTCTGTCCATGTTCTCCAGCCAGGTTCAGTTACCAGGTTCTAGTCAGGTTCAGTCCAGGATCTTTTGCCATGTTCTCTCCAGCAAAGTTCTTCTGTCTCTAGAGAACGTTCTGTGTAGGTTCTGTGCCTCCTGGTTCTGTCTTCTTAGTTCTGTGTTCTTCTAAGTTCTGTCTCTTGCTGTCTTGTTACATCTAGGGGAATCCTGTTCCAGGGGTTCCCAAAGGTGTGGACGGAGTCGGCGAAGACTATCCACCCTCTTCCTACGGTGGAGTCCGATCCGTCCCGAGTGCGGGGCGCTTACCTAGGGGTCCCTGTTCGGGCGCCAGATGCCGGGGTCCAACCCCAGCAGGTCCAGGGGTTCCCAAAGGCGTAGACGGAGTCGGCGAAGAAGGAATGACACGGAGACAGCGTTCAGTTGATCAGCAGCCTAGCCAGGATCTCCAGCCAAGTTCTGGTCTCGATCTCCAGAGAGGTTCTGCTTCAGGATCTCCAGCCAGGTTCTGTATCCAGGTTCTCTTGCTAGGTTCAGTCACCAGGTTCTAGTCAGGTTCTCTTGCCAATTTCTGTAGTCAGGTTCAGTCCAGGATCTTTTGCCATGTTCTCTCGCTAGGTTCTGTCTCTAGGTTCTGAGGCCAGTTTCTGTCCAGGATCTTTTGCCATGTTCTCTCCAGCGAAGTTCTTCTGTCTCTAGAGAACGTTCTGTGTAGGTTCTGTGCCTAGGTTCTGTCTCTCTCTCTGTCTTCTTACATCTGTATTTATACCAGTTGATTCAATCCTATCAATCTCTATTCCAAAGGTTAGGGCGTTTCTTATCTCCATTCCAGGGAGTAAAGATTATGTAGCTTAAGCATGATTGTTCACAGTTAAAGTGATTAATTACCCGCCTGGCACTTAGTTAAGAGGTTTTATTCCCTCCCTAACTTCAGGGGAAAATCCCTACCTGGGGAAACAACCTTTCTCAGAGACCTTGGTTAAAACACATAGTGCCAAGAAGGTGAGCAAACATTTTAAGAACAGTATGCCATATATGCCAGGTCCCTTGAAACAGCAAGGATGGACCGGCTCCCGGCAGAGAGTGACAAAAATTGCCCAATTCATACACATTCCCGGCTGAAGCTGAGCAAAGCGATAACCTGGCTTCTTGTTTCAGCTTTCACACTGTAAATAGGTGTCCTTTTTTTAATTTTATTTATCTTTATTGTTAAAAGTATTACAGATGCCCCCCCCCCCCCCCCCCCCCCGTAACCCCCTCCCTCTACCCTGCTCGCCTCCCTTCAGGAACAGGTGTCCTTTCTGTGGCCTGTTTAGTCCGTGTTTTGTGCTTTTGTTGGTGGTGTTACTGTTTACAGTGGCCCCCGTCGTAGCGCTGAAGTGTTGTTCAGAGTTCTAAGCATGCCCAGGTGGACTGCCTTGTGGGAAATACATGAGTTAGGTGAGCTTTGTTTGGGTGTGAGTTAATAGTGCTGCTGGCTGCAAGTTCAGTGTTAAAGCCTCCACATTTTATGTTAAATAAGGTGTCTTTAAATGGAAACAGAGAAAATACAGCTGTGTATTGATCAGCTCACGGGAATGTGACCGCTGCTTGGGAACCAAACCCTGTATTTCCTCTAGGAGCCATGGCTCAGTCCTTGCTAATTCATTGTTTACGGAGGCCCTAGGACACAGCTACCACTAATAACAAGACTTGGCTGGAGATGATGGGGTCCAAGAGTTCAGAGTGGGAGCCTCTTGCGGGGTAAGCTCCTGACGACAGGGAGTATCCCCGGGAAGGCAGGAGGAGCAGAAATAGTTCTGGCCAGCCCTAGCTGGTTTGGCTCAATGGATAGAACGTCAGCCTGTGGACCGAAGGGTCCCAGGTTCGATTCCGGTCAAGGGCACTTACCTTGGTTTCATGCTCTTCCCTGGCCCGTGCCCAGGGCCTGTGCAGGAGACAACCAATCGATGTGTTTCTCTCACATAGAATTTTCTCTCTGTCTTTTCCTTTCTTCCACTCTCCCTAAAAATCAATGGAAAAATAGTCTCGGGTGAGGATTAACAACAAAAAAGAAACCATTCTGGCCACGTGGAGTGCCTCAAGCTGGGCACAGACTTTCCTATCAGATTTGGAAAAAGGTAAGATGGAACCATACTTGACCTCGTATAAGCATATGTTGTTACAGAAGAGCAATCTGGAGATAGAGAGTAAATGTCTCCCCTCCCCTCCCCTCCCCCCCAATTCTTAATTCAGGAGCATCTCCTCTCACCCTTGTACCTATAGACGAGTTTGTAGAGAACGTTTGATACTCAGAACCTATAAATCGAAAGCCTTCCTGCAACCAGACAACAGACCCCACGCGCAGGGTATAATATTGGCCATACTTAGCAATTCCCGTGTGCTCGGAGCACCAGCCTTTTCAGAAAGGGGTCATTTTGTCCCTTCAGATTGAAAAGATCACAAAATGCTTCCATTTGGTGAAAAGGCTTTGATAACATATTTATTTCCCCCCAACCTCTTACTTTGTGAAATGTTTGCAAATTGTGTCACATGCACAGTCTTTGAGAATATGAAAGTGATTCAGGAGAGGGAAAGCGTCACTTAAAACAGCTGGAAAATGCGACAGAAGGGGACACGGGACACGGGACGGTGGCCATGTAATAATATGCCGCTAGCCTCTTATTTCTGCGATTTCCAGGTTTTCGCCCTTTTAAACAATGTCCCAGCCAACAGCCTCCTAAATACATTGTTGCGCCTTTCAGTGCATTCATTTAGCACATGTTGAGCACAGGCTCTGGGGTAAGCGCTGTGTGCATCGCTGAATAGAACAGGCGTGTGTCCTGCTTTTGTGGAGCTTGCTGCCTCGTGGGGGCAGGCAGTCTGGTGGGGAGGTTAACTGGAATGAATTCCTAGAAGTTGGAAGTGTAGTGTCAATGGCTATGCTCATTTACGTTTTGATTCATTTTGTCAGAGGATCCTGTTGAAGAGTTGTACCAAGTCCCAGAGCTCCCGACAGCCCACACCAAAGTTTGGTTCTTCTTTTTAAGTCTGTGCCCATCTGATAGACGAAATGAGCGATCATAATTGCAATTTGCATCTTTTTGTTTTTACTTAAATTGAGCATCTTTTCACGGGTGTCTTGCCATTTCTGTTTCTCCTTTTGTGGATTTGCCTTTTTATCGTTAGGATGATCATTTTTTTCCCCTCGGTTGAGCTGTAAAGGTTATAAATTTAAAATCTTCACCCTTTTCCTAGGTATGGCAACTCTTTCCTCACTTTTGGTTAACCTGGCTTAGGACTGCTGGTTCTACAGACAAATTTTAAATTGTTGTGCAGCCAAATATGTCAATAATTTTTCCTTTGATTTACTTATTTAACAAAAATAGTGCTAGGTGCCAGGGCATTGTGGTATGTATTTTACCAATATTATTTAAACTTTATCACAACCCTATGAAATGGGTATGGCTCTTAATCTCCCTCCCTTGCCCCCTTTTTAAAATGAAGAAACTAGTTAGAAAGAAGTTAAGTACCTTGACTAATGTTACCCAGCTAGTAAGTGGCAGAGAATATGAACCTAGTCCAGGTCCTGATGCTAGCCACTATGCTACGCCGTCTCTGGCCGTTGGCGTTAGGCTCTGTGTGTATGTTTGTAGTTGCTTCATAAATGCTCACTGAGTCTCCCCAATCCTTCAGGGCAAGTGCCACGTCCCCTCCACGCACTAACTGGGCAGGGAGTACCTAGATACTTCATAAATACTTGTTGATTGAATGAATTGACTTAATCTGGATTCTGGATCATCAGCTCGCACTGTGTTTATGCTCAAAGAGGAGTTGACAGGTTCTATATTTCCCTTTTGCCTCTGGCAGGCGACTTGATAAGCGCAGGTTTGGCTGGGCACCTGAGCTCATGCACTTCACTCCACTGGTTCAGCTGTACTTTCCCTTCCCACACACCCCTCCTTCGCTCTTCAAATAAACTTCCTGGCTCTATTCCCTGCTGGAGAAATCTAATAAGCCTTTTCCCAGGCGCCACCCTTCAGGACCTGTCACGCAAACACCAAGAATGCACGAGAGGAAAACCCCGAGAGAGGAGGACCAGAAACTCCAAGTGATGCTTGGCTGAGACGAGGCGGAGGGGCTCCCAGCTGTGGTGCTGGGTCTCTCCTGCACTGAAGAGAAGGAAGTCAGGAGCTTTTTAATCATCACAAAGTGCATTCTCATGTTATCTCAGAGACTCTTCGTCAACCCATGATGGAGTTATCTTTGACCATCATCTCTCCCTCCCTTTCTTCTCATGTCCAGTCATTGGACAGATCCTCTTGGTTCTTCCTTTGAATGTTCTTGTGCATTCATTTTTTCCAGTCTCCCTGGCTAGTCTCTAATTCATTGGGTCTCAGAGTATAGGCCAGTGATGGCGAACCTTTTGAGCTCGGCGTGTCAGCATTTTGAAAACCCTAACTTAACTCTGGTGCCGTGTCACATATAGAAATTTTTTGATATTTGCAACCATAGTAAAACAAAGACTTATATTTTTGATATTTACTTTATATATTTAAATGCCATTTCACAAAGAAAAATCAACCAAAAAAATGAGTTCGCGTGTCACCTCTGACACGTGTGTCATAGATTCACCATCACTGGTATAGTCCCTGGACCAGCAGAGGCAGCCGTCTTCTGGGAGCTTGTTAGGGATGTGAATTCTCAGGGCCCAGCCCAGACTTACTAAATCAGAAACGCTGGGGTTGGGGACTAGCAAAGCTGTGTTTTAATTGCCCTACAGGTAATTCTGATGCACACTCAAGTTTGAGAATCCCTGCTCTCGAATGCACCCTCCTTTCTTTATTAAAACATTATAAATGTAATGGGTGCTCATGGTAGAAAAGTTGGAAACAAGACAAGGATGAACGAAGCAGGCAAACATCTTACCCCACAATTCTACCACTTAGAGGGAACCACTGCTTTAATATTTTAGCATTTTCTCGAATTAAAAAAAACATGTTAAAAATAATCTTTATTCCCTTTTGCATGGGTTCTGCAGTGCTTTCTGAGTGGTTCTGCCTGTTTTGGGTCTTTGTTTTCTCCTTTCCTCCTCCAAAATTCATCCCGGGCCCATGGTCCCTTCCACTTTCTTTCCCATCCCCCTCCATCAAATTGACATATACTTGACACAGGGCACTGTGTAAGTTTAAGGTGCATAGCCTATTGATTTGGTACGTTTATATTGCAATATGACTGCCATCATGGCTCAGCTAACTCCTTTATCATGTCACCTAGTTTTTTCTAGTGTTCGGAACAACTAAGAGCTAGATGTCCTCTTTCCAAAGTCATCTCCCTCCCCTCCCTAGTCCTGCTGTACCAGATGGTTCCACCATGCCCCCTGCCTCTGCTGTTTGGAGGGGGTGGGCGGAAGGGATTAGTCACCTGACTCAGGCTAAGCCAATCAGATGATTTCTCTGAGAATTTGAGCTCTTGTGGAAGACTGAGGCAGTCTGAAGGTGGTGGATTCTAAAGTCAGCAGGTCCTCAGGACTTGGTAAGCGAGCAGGGGAAGCCAGCCTGCGGGGAGGAGTGCGGAGCAGCTCCGTAGAGGGAAGCAGTGAAGATACTATGGAAAGAGAGATGGAGCCAAAAATTACCTGATGATGACTTTTCAGTCCTGCGCAGCCCAGCTGTGCTGCCTGCCCTGGGCTGACCCAGGTCTCCTCTTTACATACCTGTCTTCCCAGGCCTGCCTCAGATTCCTCCTCATATCTGAAAGTCCCTCAGGCCTGCCCACCAGCAGCAAGTGCTCTCACCGCTCATCTATTCAGTTGCTACTGCCTGGAGCAGGATCACCGGGCTTTACACTGAACCATTCCATAAATGATCATATTGGCCACATAATCAGCGATGGGGGAGGGGCTTTAATGTTCCAGGGCAGAGAAGCATGTTGGAAAAGAAGGCACACAACATGAGGGCGAGAGGAATTCCTCTCCGGGCTGGAGTCTGGGTGCTCACTCTTCATCCCATTCCCAGATGGGGCTGCAGAATGGTCCCATCCAGTCCTCAGTCAGGAAATAAGTGTTGCCCACAGCGAGTTCTGGGGCACACATATAATTCTGCTGTCAAGGGTGTTTTTAAACAGTCCCACTTGTTTCTTTGAGGCTTCTAAGGATCTGAGGCACAAGGGTACTTTTTGAAAGTTCAAGTGGGGAATTAAGGAGGTTGTTCCTAAATGAATTCGGCCCCTGCACCCTTTTGTCAGGGAGCATGTCCCCGAGCCAGGATTCTATGGAGTTACAAGGTAAAAAAGTCACACTACGTACGCCTGCCTTTGGCTTTCAGTAAAGGGCTGATCCCCCGTTTAAGACAGACAGACCGGCAGGCAGGCAGACATGTGTACTCTGCCCTCCAAATCAGGCCTGGCTGGTCCACACTTCAGGCCACATTTGTAATAGCAGAGAGAGAACTTAAATATGCTTGAGAATGGGAGAAACAAACCAAAAACAAAAAACAAACACCACCCAGAAGAAGAAGGCGAGCTAATAAAAGGCAGCTTACCTCACCACACTCCACCCTCTGCTTATGGCTTCTCCTGGCCCAAGGCTTGCTCATCTTTTAAGTTTTTGTTAACCTGGGATGGCTGGTTCAGTCACTGGAGGCTAAGAGCTTGCACGGAAAGAATGACACGTGCAGTAACCTTCAGATCACAGCCTCTCAGTTTGAACTCTGAGAAAGAAGGAACGTGCTGGGGTGGAAATAACATGCCACCTCTACTCTAATGCAAAGAGGTTTCTAGCTATGGTGTGAGTATGGCTGGGGGTTGGGGGGGCCTGTCCTGGCCTGTAAGGTGTGAGGACAAAGGTCTCTCCCCTTGGCTCCTTTGATGGGAGATTCAGCTCTCCACTGATATGCTGATGAGGGGTGGGACCTGCACGAGGCTGAGCTCCTGTCCTGGCTTTGTTACCAGTTCTGACTTCAGAGATTATCTAGTTTGTTTCTCTGACCTCATACCTTTGCTTCGTGGCTCAGGGTAGGTCACATCCATTGCTCAGTAATGAACGGGCTGGGGCTGATGAACTCTGGCTGCCCTTCGGCCTCCACCTCTGAATCATCTTGTGGTTGAGATGTGCCATGGCCCTGGTAAGTAAGGAGGCCTGTGGTGAGAGTCCTGGCTGAAGACTTGCCACCCACCATCTTAAGGGGAATGACTCTTAGATTGACTGGGGGTTCTTTCTTTTTTGAAATAAGAAAAGGACAATAAAAACCTTCCGACACCCTGTGGGACTTATCTCCCCCTTTGGCTAGGTTATAAAGCACTGCAAGCTGGAGAGGTTTCTGAGGGAGGTCACTGGGGCCTTCTTACTGGTGGTTCTGCAGTTTTCAGATCGCTCCCTCCGGTGGGTTCAGGTCAGGGTGGCAGGAGTGACCTGGACTTCTCTTATGTGTTGCAACCTGCTGATCTGGCTGCGTGGGAGAGTTGTGCAAACATATTTTTATTTATGTCACCAGCAGGGTGTCCTGTAGGACTCTCCTCGCCAAGGCTGCTACTAGGTGTGACTTTAGCAGCCGGTGGCCATGCTTTAGGGAGGAACCTAAAGACTTGGAGTGGTTGCTGAGCTATTTGCTGGGTGCCCCTGTGAATTGTTGGGCTCTTGAGAGCTCAAAATATGAAGGAGAGGAAGTTTTTTGCTGGAGGTTGAGAAGTGGGTCGGGCGTTGAGCACAACCCACTGGAGAGGCCCTACTAGCGCGGCCTTGGGGATGGGGCTCTTGCGCTGTAATCCGTAATGGCCACCCTCCCTCCTTTGGCAGACAGGCGTCTGCACTCGACCAGGGGAGCGGCCACCTGGGCCTGAGACTGCGGTGCCTTTGTGCCTTTTTTCTCGGGGCACGAGGTGGGCGCTGGGGGAGCTCTGGGGAAGGAAGGCCCTGGGAGTCCCGCCAGGACGCCTTAGTTGGGGAGAAGTGGAATCTCTTCTCCCCCTTGCCAGCCTCGCCCGCATCGTAATTCTTTTTATTTTTACTTTCGAGCCATGTAAGGTATGCGGATGGGGTAGTAGCGTTCCGGAGACACGTAGCCAGCGGCGCAAAGCCGGCCCGCCCGCGTGGCCTGAGCCCGGGGTAGAGACAGGCCCTGCGCCTCTGGCCCCACCAGCCACGCCGCCCACGGCCGGGGCTGCCCCAGGTCGTGGAACCCTGAGCCGGCCACCCATGCCCCGCGGTGCCGCGGGAGACGAATCCATGCGGCCCAGCCCGGCCTCGTTCCCGGCTGCGACCTGGGAGCGCCTAGGCGAGGGGCCGATCGCTGTGCGGGGGGAGCAGGCCGAGCTGGTCCCGGCGGGTCCGCACCCTGCGCCCCAGGCCGCCCGCGGCCCGGCCCACGTTTTCCCTCTCTCCCGCTCCCTCCGCCCCCTGCGCTCCGTCCCTCCCCTTCGCTCCCCTCCCTCCCCGCGCTTCCCCTCCTCCTGCCTGGTCATGTGTCGCCTTTTTTTGTTTGCAGTGGAAACAATTTCTCGCCGCTCGACGCGCCCCGGCCCGACGCGCCGCGGCGGAGGCGAGCGGGAGGCGGGACGGGGCGGAGAGAGCGGCGGGGCCGGCGGGAGGACGCGCTGCGCGCCGGCTGGACGCCGCAGGTCCCATGCCGCGCCGCGACCCCCGCGCCCCTGCCGCCCGCACCCGCGGCCGCCCCCCGCCGCCCGCTGCCCCGGGCTCGCCGCGCCGCGCCCGCGCGTCCTTAGCCGGGCCACCAAGCGATGCCCGCTGGGCGCCCGGGAAAGTTTGTCGGCTCCCGCTAAAGGGCAGCGGCGCCCCCGAACCCCCGCGCCCCGCTCCGGCCAGGTGAGTTAGCTCCGCGCTCGGGCCGGCGCCAAAGCGGGATTGGGTGACTCGGGGTGGAGACGCTCGTCCAAGGCGGTCCTGGAGGCGCCCGCACCGCTCTCGGCGGGCGAGGGACTCCGCAGTTCCTGGGGGAGAGCGCGGGGCGGGAGCCAGGCGGGGTGGGGAGACGGGAGCCCCCGAGCGGGGAAGTTGCCGGTCCGAAGAGTTTCCTGCCCCGACGTGTGGGCTCTTTCTCGCTGCCTCGGTTTCCAAAAAGACGCCCAAAAGGAAAAGAGTTGGTATTGTCCACAGAGGACAGGATCCCCGCCGTTCCGGGTGGGGGGGAGAGGGTGCTGATCCAGGGGACACCCCAAGATGAGAAACAGGCTCCTAACAAAGATACCCTCCCCCACAAACTGTGCAGGCTTGGCACTGGCAGTGAGCGTCTCCCGAGACCCCCCAGGCCCGACTCCTCCTCACCCCGGCCCTCTTTGAAACCCTCCTTGGGTCCTGGAGAAGTTGGGGGACGGCGGGCTTTTATTGATGTGTTCTTAAGGTTCGCAGCGGTGCAACCAATAAAAGGTTTATGACATCTGACCAGCAGTGAAGGTATGCGAGCTCCCAATTGCCCTGTATGCAGGGAGAAGAGCAGTTTCCCCGTTGCTTGGCAACGCCGCTGATTGACACAGGACGCAGCCAATCGCCGCTCCCGCAGGTCCCCTTGAAATGTTTTTGACAAGTACAGTAGATGCTAGTGGAGCGCGTGCGTGTGCGCGCGTGCGCGTCGGAGAAAGGGGAGGGGGGGGGTTGTTTAGCCCCCTCCCAACTCGCTGCCCTGTTAGGCTTGGGGAGGATTTCTCAACTTTTTAAAGTTCACTTCGAACATCTGTTCAGAGCTGGGCCAGTAATGGTTTGGTCAGTTATTTGGAGACATTCTGAGAGCGGGCAAGAAACTAGCTTTCCTGCTACCTTTTCTCCGTTGAAAAGCAAAAAAGATAACGAAACACAAGTCATTAAAAAAAAAAAAAACAGAGAGAGAGAGAGAGAGAGAGAGAGTGTGTGTGTGTGTGTGTGGTGGGAATGCAACCAATAGCAAACTGAGAAGTTGTAAGGAGGTCACTAGTGAATAACTATTAGAGTATATGATGTAGCAACCTTTTTGGCAGCAGATTCAAAATGTTTGTCTAACTGCAGATTCACATGATCCCAGATTCCCTCCCCACCCCCCACCCCCACCCCCAAATTGGGGGGAAAAAAGATTTGGCGAATTATGTAGTTTGTGTATAATAATGGAAAACTCAGCTGTGGTTTCTGGAAACTTTTTAAAAATGGAACTGGAGTGATCAGCAGCCCTTGATATTGTGGCTATAGAATACGGGTTTATAGGGATGCCTTAACAGTTGGAGGGCATGGGCGGGGGAGAGACAAAAACAGGCAAATGATCCAAGGGAACTGAACCCCGTAACCCTGTTTTCTTAACCGTTTTTCTAAGAAAACCATATTGCTGGCAATGTTTGTTGAAAACAAAAGGAAACATGGAGAATAGCATGTTAGATCCTTTGGGAAGCGACTGACAAACTAAAAAGAAAGAGAGCAGCATGTTGTCATAGCAACAATGCAATTAAATTACTGTCAGCCATGATATAATTTTCCTGTTTGAAAGCTCAGGAGACGAAAAACTTTCGTCTAGAGCTAAAGTTGACTTCAGTGGCTGGGTAGTAGTTCTCGTATGTACTCTACTGTGTGGATAATCCTCGTTATCCAAAAAGTCGTTTTTTTATTGGGATCTGAGGAAACTTTGAGAGAGACAAACCTAGTTTTGATTGTTTTATAAAGAAGGTAAAAGCATTATTAGTCTGGTCTCTGTAAACCCCCAAGCCTCAAGATACTAGCTTCCTCTTTAAAATGTGTCATGTGCTACTCAGGTCAGTACTAGTACATGACAGAAATAATAACATGGGTGAACCTGAGGTATGCAAACTGCCCTGTTCCATGGGACTTCGATGCCCGTAGAAGTTTCTTTGGAATTGGTCATCTCACAGCAGTTCTAGAGAGTTCCCCGCAGGCCTTCAATCAGCAGGTTCTGTTTGTCCACCTTTTGGAAGAGGGAGGGTGCACCCGGGGTTGGTTCTGGGGCACCTGGGGTTGGCTGTGTAGTGCTCCCACACTGCTTTCTAGAATCCCATTTCCCCCAGCTGAACTGGCATTTGTTTTAGGCGTAGTGTCAGTGGACTTTTCGAGCCGTAGAGTAATCATATTCTTTGCTTTTGATGTAGTCATTCTTTTTTTTTTCTTTCTGGATAGATTGCTTGATCTTCTCACTTGTGGGGGGAAAACATAGAACAGACACATTGTTTGAGCGCTCCAGACGGAGAGTGGGAGACCTCTCTTCATTATCTTCGCTGTTCTTTATATCTTACATGGAGTGCCGGGGGGTCGGACAGCTTTGTATCTGCCAGGGTCATTCTATTTGTGGACTCGCCACCTCTTCAGTTTCTTTTCTCATCAGATATTTTACTCCCCGTTCTAGGTCATTGACAAAAATGGGGGCGGCAGCCGAAGAGAATTCTGTAGCAATTTTTGTTGAATTTGCCTTTCTTTCTTGAAGCTGCCCTTTTGCTCTCCTACTTTTTTTCACCAACCCTAATTTCAGTTAATGGCTTGTCTTTCATATTCCCATTTGTGTGTGTGGTGCCTGCACTCCTTACTTTTTCATTCAGAATGTAGTGTCCCAATTAAATTAAATGCATTTATTGCTCTAGTTCGAATCCAGAATTCAAATGTAATTAAAGTTAAATGTAATTAAGTGTTTGATCATGACTTGTGGAGGGGAGGGGGGAAATCAAATAAAACTTATTAAACTGATGCATACTGTGGCCACAGTTTTAATTCGGGGGTCGTTGTGATGGATGGTCCTTGTATGGAAACTCTGAAAGCACTGGCCTTAAACTTAGAGGCATTTTCTTTTTTTGAGAATGGTTAACAGTGAGTCCTATGACCCCAAGCCACAGAGAGGGGTTGTGCATTGAGCTTATTAGGTAGAGTTTAATCACGAGGCTTGAAATATTTTTACTTGTGTATATGTGTTCATGTGTAATAGATGAACTGAGGCAGCAAGAAATAACTCATTTTCCCAGGGTCCTAGTGAGAGTGTTCGTAGATCCAGGGAGAAGGCATTGTGGACTTTCCCGTTCTTGTTACGGTGCGTTTGCACATTAAAGGTGCTGGAGATATTTCCAGTATTGATGTGTTGAGGGGTGACAGTCACTGCGCTGTATGCACCATAGACCGATTTTACTTCCTGTGCATCTGTGTGTGGTAGAATTGTGGGTTTGCATTCCTTGGGGTAGGAGCCATGAGGTGTGTTCCTGTGTGGAACGGGGTTCATAGAGGGGGCCGCGGTGCGGGTGGGGGTGGGGACCAAAGCACTAGGAGGACTCAGCTGCCTTTCCGGTTTGGGTTTCACTGACTCTTCTTCTCTGTGGAATGTGTTTCCCAGGAGCCTTCACCTAAATGGGTCCAGTCATGCCTCCCAGTAAGAAGCCAGAAAGCTCAGGAATTAGCGTCTCCCGTGGGCTGAGTCAGTGTTACCGGGGCAGCGGCTTCTCTAAGGCCCTTCAGGAAGACGATGACCTCGACTTTTCTCTGCCCGACATCCGATTAGAAGAGGGGGCCATGGAAGATGAGGAGCTGACCAACCTGAACTGGCTGCACGAGAGCAAGAACTTGCTGAAGAGCTTCGGGGAGTCGGTGCTCCGGAGCGTCAGCCCCGTCCAGGACCTGGACGATGACACGCCCCCGTCGCCCGCCCACTCTGACATGCCCTACGATGCCAGGCAGAACCCCAACTGCAAGCCCCCCTACTCCTTTAGCTGCCTCATATTTATGGCCATCGAGGACTCTCCGACCAAGCGCCTGCCAGTAAAGGATATCTACAACTGGATCTTGGAACATTTCCCGTATTTTGCAAATGCACCTACTGGGTGGAAAAACTCCGTGAGACACAATTTGTCGTTGAATAAGTGTTTTAAGAAGGTGGACAAAGAGAGGAGTCAGGTAAGTCTCCGTGTCTGGAACTCGAGCGTTTCCTTTTTCTTTCTAAAATTTTTAGTTTTCTCTCCATTAACAAATTGTTAAGGACTGTAAAGTCCCCACACGGAAGGGGCATTTATAAATGGGTACTTTGATTTCATTCGTTTACTTGTAAACGTCCTCTTCCTTAAGCATATTCATTAAATACTGTTTTTCGTGTTTGTGCTGACTTGAGGTTTTCCGAACACTGTGGCATCTGAACATAATCACAAAACAGTGGTGTGCACACTGCCTGCTCCTTCCCTCAGTGTGGATGGGTCAGTTTGGGTTTATAGCACAAAGGGGCTGCCATTAACCATGAGATGTATGAATACATTTTTGAGGAAAATTGCCAGAAAGGGATAGGGGAAAATGGCATCAATTTTCTTTCTGAATTTGAAGTTGGAGAAGAGCAGTCTCTCTGGGACCCTGGAGCACATGGACAGCAATGGACATTGGGAGGCGTCATACTTGAGCATATTATGCACTAAACAAAGGCAGACATGAATTGCCCAGGTGACTTTTTGTTTTGTTTTGTTAATTCTCACCAGAGGATATTTTTAGAGAGAGTGGAAGGGAGGAGGAGACACAGAGAGAGAAACATCTATGTGTCTCTCAGATCGATTGGCTGCCTCCTGCACGTGGGGCCGGGGATCGAGCCTGCAATCAAGGTGTGTGTCCTTGACCGGAATTGAACCCCAGCACCAAGGACTGATGCTCTATCCACTGAGCCAAACCAGCTCGGGCCCAGGTGACTTTTGAAATCCGGTGTTTACCTAAGTGTTTGGCAACTTTGGAACTCCCTGAATAGGAAAAATTAGCGCAGGGTAAAGTTCCCACCAGAGACTGACTTAAAGAAAGGTTGAAGTTTGGTTTTAAAGCTTTTGAGCTCCATGGTCCACTAGAAGGAAACAGCTTTAATAAAATCTGCTTTGCCTTTCTCATAACGATATAGCAGGTACAATAGAAAGCAGGCCAACTGTGAGAGTTGAACAGAAAATGGTGATCTACCTTGGCGTTCTGAAAGGTAATGCTGCCACAGTTACAATAAGTGGCCAGAAAGCGCTCTCTCCACAGTGGCCATGCGGCTGTGTTTTCCAGCTTTGTTTTTCATTAATAGTGCTGATGGTCTGCATTCCCTCTTTTTGAAGTTCAGGTTCAGACACAGGGCTGCTATTGTGTGGGGTCAGCCGCTGCTGGGCAGGGCTGGGACCGTGTCTTTCTCTCCAGAAACATGTTGCTGTTTCCATTAGAATCCTGAGCCTGAGAAAATTCTATTTGTCAGTGGCATGGATGATTACGAATAAGGTGGTGGTGGAGCCATTTTTCCCCTCGATGCTGCTGGACACGTTTGTCTGCAAATGCTGTTCACCTAGAGTTTATGTTCAAAGTGGGGAGTGGGCAGCGTGCAGGGTGTGAGGAGGGGCGATGCCTGGGAGGGGCAGATGTGGACCCTGGGAGCTTTGCCTTTGGCCCCTGGTACAGGGGATGCCTCAGTGCGGTGTTCTTATGTGAGCCTTCCTGTGTTCTGGGCCCGTCCTTTGCCAGGGCCTTATTTTTACACACCTGTAACGACCTGTAACAATTGTAGGGTGCTGCCGTTGTCCCCAGGTGTCCACTTTTCTTCCTCCTCCCCTCCCCTCCCCTCCCCTCCCCTCCCCTCCCCTCCCCTCCCCTCCCCTCCCCTCCCCTCCCCTCCCCATCTCAGAGTGGGCATTTGGAGACCAACCTCTAAACTTGGCTCTGTTGAGTGGTTTTTTGTTTTTGTGTTTTTGGTTTTTTATTAATTTCAGAGAGCAAGGGAGAGGGAGAGAGAAACATCAATGATTGAGAGAGGATCATTGATTGGCTGCCTCTGCACTCCCCCTACTGGGGATTGAGCCTGCAACCTGGGCATGTGCCCGGAATCTAATCCGGGACCCTTCAGGCCGCAGGCCAACACTCTGTCCACTGACCCAAACCAGCTAGGGCATTCTGTTGAGTGTTTTGAGACCATTCTTTGAACTTAGAGAAAATTCGCTGCTTTCATGTAAAGGACCAAGTCTGGTATTGAAAGCTCCCCCGTAGGTGGGTCCTGGTGATGAGAAAGGGAAAGTCCTGGGAAGCAATTTCAGGGTAGAATGTGCAGGAAAAGTGGTATTCAGGTCCCCCAAAGCCGCATGTCACTGGTGAGGTCGGGCACAGGGCTTTTAGTTTGGTGAGAAAAGATTGTGCAAGTCGCCACGTGCCCGGGTCTCGCTGTTTGCAGTCCTGCTGGTGCGCGTAATTCAGCAAACACACTGAAACGTTCAGCGAGCTGCTCCAGAGCAGGGAGAGCCTGCTTGGGTCCCTCTCTGGCTGTGAGGGTGGCACGTGGGTGTAGGACGGTCTGTCCTGGAGAACCCTCTCCCCGATGCACCCTCCAGGGGTGACAGTTGTTCTGAATAAATGCAGATATCACCTGCTAAGAGGGAATGGTTTGAAGGACCTCAGATTGTGAATCTTACGAAATGTCGAGTTCTGGCTTCCTAGCCACGCTGCTGACCTGCACTGACATGTTTCTGATCAGTTGCCATCAGTTTTGCCTTGAGAGTTTGTTCCCAGGGTTTGTGGTGCTCTGAGAACAAAACAAGAAGTATGGGTTTTCTTTCCCTTTTTCTCCTCTTTCCTGGGGTTGCCCTGGGGGTAGCTGGGGGCCACTCTGGGATGCCTAGCCTGCCAGGGACTTCCTGTCCCCTGGCGAGCTGAGCAAAGCGGGAGGCATTCCCCCTGACACTTTGCCCAGTGAAACCTCCTTCACCTTTCCAGGTAAACTTGTTTTTTCCCCAGGGGATTTTACTTGGCGGCAGCTGCAGCACCTGACAGTGACTAAGTGCACCCGAATATTGGTGGGAAATAGGGTAGCCAAAGGGGAGCATGGAAGCCTTGCACGTTGTATTCACAGACTTAGGCATTGCGCTTTTTCAAAAATTTAAAAGTGTAGAACACGGTTTTAAACTTGCCATAACTGTGAGAACACAGAATGCCGCGTGATCCTTGTCCCGAGGGTTGGAACATATACCCTTCGGGACAAGTGTGTCGCTGGGACGTTGGCAGGCAGGAACGTACGACTGTATCAAAATCACCTGTGGCTCTTAAAATCCAGGGCCGTCTCTCGGCCCGTCCCTGGAGATTCTGATTCAGTGGGGGTGAGGTGGGTTGGGGAAATTCGGGGTCCTAGTCAGCTGTTTTCACGGGTGTTTCTGACGTGTAGCCAGATTTGAGAATCCCTCAACTAGAAGCTTTTGGGTTCTTTCCAGTGCTGAGATTTCATCAAGAACATATTCTCATGAATGAGCAAGTCAGGGAGAATAAATGGTTTTGCTTCCGTTTTATCTCTGTCTCTCCCTTTTTTTGGTTTTACCTCTTGAAGGAACTTGAGAGTTTTATTTTTATTTTTTAACCATGGAATTGAGGACCTTTGCCTGAATCAGTCAAGGTAGAGTTTCAGAGTTGGAGAGTAAGTCTTATACCTCCTAAAAAAAAGACCTTAGTTAGGACTATAAGATTAGCAAGTACTACACTCTCTGACTACTTATAAATGAGAGTAAAGGGCAGTTATTTATTTTTATCACCTGAATAATAAATGGTTCAGGTATGTGTGTTTTTATCTGCTTTTTCTCAACTTCCCTCTTGACACTTTAACAAACATACACACACATTGCTCTTTGAAAGACTGTGCAGTCTGCCCGGCCAGTGTGGCTCCGTGGTTGAGTGTTGACCTATGAACCAGGACAAGCATGTCAAACTTGCGGTCTGCAGGCCGCAAGTTTGACATGTTTGAACCAGGAAGTAGCGGTTCAATTCCCGGTCAAGGCACATCCCCAGGTTTCAGGCCCCATCCCCAGTGTGGGGCATGCAGGAGGCAGCCGATCAGTGATTCTCTCTCATCATTGATATCTCTCTCTCTCTCCCTTTCTTCCTGAAATCAATAAAAATACTTTTTTATTTTAAAAGAGAAAGACTAGTCTGATGTTGATGAGCAGGTTCCTAAAACTCAGGGTACTGTTGGATGGTGGGACATGCAAAAACGGGATGAGGTGTGTAAGAGTGGTCTCTGGGGCAGGTGATGATTCTGTTTTCTACCTGAGCTGGTTCTTCTGGGTCCACGGGCCTCATGGATGTATCTACCCAGTCTCTCCCCACATTAACGGTTCAGAAAACGTTGCATTATCTTGGGCAGGGCTTTGTGGTACCTGGGTGAGTCTATGAGGTTCTTCTTCGTGGATGTACTCCCTGCATATTTGACCAGCAAGAAACTGTTCTCAGCACCTCCCCTGTTGAGCTGAAGAGGCTTTGGGATTTCCCTTGGAAATCACTTTAGCTGCAGGATAATTCTCTGCAGTAAATAACATAAGAAATTGGCACACTGACCTCCTATTTGAAAGCCATGAGTTTTGCTTCTTTCACAAATAGTGATGGGTTATTTGGATTATTCCATACTCTCTCACGGAGCCCTTGATCATCTTAGTGTTCTTCTTAAACCTTGGCAAGGTGATGGCAGGTTTTAGATTTGATAGAAAATTCCACAGCCTTCCCAATGGACATTTTTTGGTACTTGACACAGACGATGGCTATGTATATTTTAAAGCCTAATACAATATTTGTTTTGATGATACTGTGCTTATTAGGCAGGCAGGCCTTTTGTTTTTACAGATTTTGGCTTCAGGTACCCTTAACGTGTTTTATTCTTATTCCCACCCTTGTCATTTTTCACTTAACTTGCTGTTTGCCAATGAGTACACCTCACTGTCCCTGTAACAGTTTATCCCTTGCCTACATTTGTTTCCGCACCAGCTTGAAGTTTCCCGATGTAGGGGTCTACTTAGGTTGTTCCTGTGGAATTCTTCCATGTTAGTAGGCCTTCAGGATCTCATTACTTACAGTTTCCGGGACTTCGAGCACCCTCTGCTTCTTATTCAATAGAATTAGTTGGTGATGTCCAAGGTTAAAATAAAACATGAGATCTGGTTCTTGCCTTTTAGGAACTTACATTCCAGGGAAACAGGAGACATGATACAAAATAAAAAGCACAAACCACCGCAAGTACAGGAAGCAGGTCAGTAAGTGATGGGTGTCATTTGAGGTTAGTCAGGGAAGCTTCCCTTCGCCAGAGAGGGCCATTTGCAGCTGAGATGAAAGGCAGCAAGGAGCAGGTTTTGAATATTCCTTTTGGGGGAGCACGTGAGTAAATTGTTAACAAAGATTTCTTCTGCTGTGGGAATGAGCTCGAGATCAAGAATGGATTAGTTAGGATGAAATTTGACTGTTGTTGTAGAAAAATCTACATAATAGTGAGTAAACATAGAAGAGCATTGCTCTGTCACATAAAGGAGGTCTTGGTCAACGGAGACCCACCATCTGTCATTCTGCCCAACCGTTCTTCGTTCATTGCTGGTTTCCATTCTCAGGCCTTCTCATAGTCCAGCATGGCATCAGCTAGTTTGTTCCCATTATAGGAAGCAAGAAAGAGAATGCAGGAAAAGACACACACAAAAAAAGTCTTATTTATTTATTTTTTTATTTATTTATTTTTGCAGTCGTAAGTTTTTCCAGAAACCCACAGTCTGCTCTTATCTCATTGGCCTAGAGCAGTGATGGTGAACTCGGTGTGTCAGCATTTTGAAAACCCTAACTTAACTCTGGTGCCGTGTCACATATAGAAATTTTTTGGTATTTGCAACGATAGTAAAACAAAGATTTATATTTTTGATATTTATGTATTTACATGCCATTTAACAAAGAAAAGTCAACCAAAAAAATGAGTTTGCGTGTCACCTATGACACGTGTGTCATAGGTTCGCCATCACTGGCTTCGAGTTTGGTCACATGACTCTTAGCTGCAAGGAAGTCTGGGAAAGGTAGTCTTCTAACTGGGCCCATAACAATCTCAGATACAATGTTGGTTCTGTTACTAAGCAAGCATGGGATTTTCTGCCACAGAGGATTAGGTACTTCTGGACCCAAGGGATGTGCTGGCACAGTATCAGAGAAAAGGGAAGGTGAGAAATATGTGGCCTGGGATGTTATGTAAATAATGAGTATGCAGAGTTGGTAGGGGAACTAAGATAGGAAGGGGAGAACTTTAAATTGCTCTAGTAACTTAACTAAAGCAGACCCATTTAAAAAAAAAAACACATTTCAGTTAAGGTTTGCTTCAAGATATTTTGGTTAAATTGCATTTAAAAATCTCCAAAAGCAATAGCTTGATAGAGGTGATGAGGTATTCTGTGCCAAGTATGATAAGAAGGAAAGCAAGGAAATATATGGTTGAAGATAGAGAGTGGTGTAAAGTTGTTCTTTTAATAAGAACTTGGTGGTTTGCTGTATGAGATTACACGGTTCCAAGAACAAAATGAAGTCTGGGCGGAGGGTGAGGGGCGGCGGGGGGGGGGTTAGGGGGGAGTGCGCCTGGCACGCTTGTTTGAGTACCTTTGCTTGTGAACCCAGCAGGAGACCAGTAAATAGGGCAGAGTGGCTGTGCTGTTCTCAGGGGAGGGCCTCTCCAGTTACCCACCTTCTGTATTTTTTTCTCCGATGTGGTGTGTAGGGTTCCCCTCGGGGCCTGGTGGGGTCGAGTTGAGTTCGGTGTTGCCTTCCGTTTATTGGAGCTCTGTGAAGTGCCTCCCAGAAGGCTGTGACGGAAGGTCCTCCGCTAGGGGCAGGGCCGACAGGTGATTTAACTAATGTCATTAGACAGAAAATTAATGTCATTAGACAGTACGTCGGCTAGCAGCACGTACGTACTTTGTTTTTAGAAGGATAGGATAGGCCAGGTCACGTGCGCGCTGACCGCGGTCATGGCTGTTGTGGAGGGGAGCAACACCCAGCACAGGCAGTGTGTGGCAGAGCTAGGGTGCAGAGTCACACTAGTGCTCCTGGAATACACCACGGAATGCTGAGTTCCTTCCAGAACCTTCCATAGGTGCAGGTATGTAAACGAAGAACCTCTGTTCATAGCCATGATTCTGAGAGACCCTGCAGAAGCCTTAGTTTTGCAAAGTAAAAACTAGACTCTGCATGTACAGTACGAAGCCGCTGCCGTCGTTTTCAGCAGTGGTTCATTCTCGCCACACACGTTTGCGGAATGCTGGGCTGGGGATGCAGTTTTGACCTGTGCCAGTTCCCTGGCTGTT
The DNA here is from genome assembly GCF_964212035.1 of Myotis nattereri. Lineage (NCBI taxonomy): Eukaryota > Metazoa > Chordata > Mammalia > Chiroptera > Vespertilionidae > Myotis > Myotis nattereri. The sequence goes on from NC_138075.1 coordinate 12,264,528, forward strand.
CTCCTATCCTTGGGGGCACAGGGTGGGTGAGGGGAGGCACATATAGAACAGTAGATTCATATATGTATCAGATAGTGATACACGAATGAAGACAGTAAAACAAGGTAGTGTACTAGAGAGGCGTGGGGCTGGGGGTGGGGGGAGGTTTCCCAGAGGAGGTGACTGGCTGTGTCTTTAATGGTGAAAGGATGAAGCCATGCAGAGACTTTGGGCAGAGAAAACATGCAAAGGCCCTGAGGTGGCAATAGCTTGAAATGGCCAAGAACCAGAAAGGAGGCTTATAGGAAGTGAATTACAGACAGGACAGTGAGACGTTTAAAGGGACATAAGGCAGCGGTTCTCAACCTGTGGGTCGCGACCCCTTTGGCGGTCAAACGACCCTTTCACAGGGTTCACCTCAGACCATCCTGCACATCAGATATTTACATTACGATTCATAACAGTAGCAACATTACAGTTATGAAGTAGCAACGAAAATAATTTTATGGTTGGGTCACAACATGAGGAACTGTATTTAAAGGGCCAGAAGGTTGAGAATCACTGAAAGGGGAAAACACCTGTTTGGGGCTAGTTTCAGTGGTAGGCTAGAGGTGATGGAAATGACATTGGCTTTGACCAGGATTGGGGTTCGCAGATGAAGGTGTATGGGTAGAAGTGGATTGGGAAGTGGGGTAGAGGTTAGAGCAAACGTTCCCTTTTGACCGTGTTAAATTTGAGATGGCTTTTGAACATCTTAAATGTTCAAGTTGGAAGTTTGATATGTGAGTTTCAAGCTCAATAGACAAGTCAGAGTAGAGGTTTAAATCTGGAATGCATTGGTGCTCAGTGGGTGAAAACTAAAAAGTGTTTCTGGATTAAGCCTCCATCAGAAAAGAGATGAAATCAAACTTCTATTTCAGTTCTTTTGTATCTCCTCCATTAGTGTTTGACTAGAGCATTATTTTGGGGTATGTTTAACATGGCAAATAAAAACTCAAGAGGTTTATGTCTAGAGGAAGAAATTCAGAATCATTGAAAAAATAACTTACCTGTAGTTATTGTAGTTACTGCCCATACGTAGTGTTTTGCAAACAGAAGAGAACAAACCTTTGCTTTTGGTAATGAGGGTGTAACTTCTAAAAGTGCCCAGGGCCAGCAGCATCTCCGATATGATGAGAGAAATGCACTCCAGGAAACATCCCGTTTAGCAAAGCCCCCTACCTAACCCATGACTTCTGCGAGTTCCCTGCCATCTGGTCCCTGGCTGGAGAGAGGAATTTTTCTTGTATATGCGTCTCCATGGCAACGAGCTTGCAGTTGATATGGAAAGTAAGCAGTTGCCTTAGCAACGGAGTTGCTGATGTGGTGGCTTCCCTGCTTTCAGGGAATGGATAAGCTGACCAAACTAGTTTAGATGCATCACGGGCGCCGTGATGTAGGGCCGCACACCCTGGCCCTGCCTGTGTAAAATCAGCCCCGCTTTCAAGGAGATCGCAGTCCCTCCCTTTTCCCGGAGGCAGGGCTTACAGAGGTAATAAATCAGACAAAAGCAGCTGCTGTCAGTTGAAATAGATTAGAAGACGGATCTCCTGGTGGAATTTATTTAGTTTCAGGACATATTTGGTTGCGAGGAAAAGAAAGCCCCCCCACGTGGGCTTAAGGAAAAGAGTGCTTGTCCCAAGCACATAATAAACAGTCCCAGGGCCAGTGGTGAGGAGGAGCGAAGCGCGTCTCGGGTCCACGGTGATTGCAGCTGTTCCCTCCACCCTCTGCGGCCACCTGGATGCCCATCCCTGCCCTTCTCTGGGGACCTGGTCCAGTCTCCTCTTCGCAGCCTGGCTTCCCCTGTGTGGCTCTTCATTTCTGCTACCTCACGCCCTTGGCTTGCTGTGATGGAGTGCTGGTACCACCCCCTGCAATGCGATGACTCCAGTGCCCAGCGACGTTGACCTCACCATTTGTCATAGTAACAGACACACCGACTTCTGGGTTGGGTGTTCAGCCCTGGTCACCCTGGGGCCAGGGTCCCCAGGATCAAGACAGCTCCTAGGACTGTCCCTTCGTCTGGGATGGGGTTTGGGCTTGAAACATGCCTGCACTGAAAGGTTTCCTGGAAAGCCTTTGGTCTTTCAAACACATTTTTTCATGATGAAAATAAAAATGAGAAGGAACTTCTGAGTGTTTTCTCTTTGTGTCCCCGCAGGACATCTCTCACAGGTGACAGATGACATACCCTAGGACTCTGGGACTGTCCTGAGCCCCTTTCCTGCTTCTTTATCGTCTCTGTGATGACTTCATCTTCCTTGCATTCCATATCCATAAATTTGGGGCTGGTGGTTCCCAAACTAGCAAAGTTTTTCTTCGGTGGCTACTTCTTCCTACAAGCTGCCCTCAAATTGCCTCTAATCATAGGGTTGAGTGATTACCAAAAATTATGAACTCTAGCCCCCTGTTGTAGACAGGCATAGATGCCAGCTATCCAATACAAGCTGTCCTGGTTTTCAAGATCAAGGAATTGGGTAATGGTTCTTGTTAACCACGGTATACCAGCCCGGGTCACTGCATTGTGATTGTCAACATGGGAAAAATGTAATTACTCTATGCCGGGAACTGGAGATATAAAGAGATTACAGAACTCTGGTTGGAGTAGTTGGGGCAAAGATAAAAAGAGACCAGGCAGGTTAAAAGTGGCATTTGTCGATTGTCAGGGGATTGACCCCTGGCTCCGTTACATGGTTTGGGACTCCAAAGGAGAAGTCCCCTAAAGGTTAGCAGAAATTGGGAACCCTGGAGAGGAGACAGAATTTCATTAGCTGTGGCCAGGGCGGGGGCTGGTGACAGGAGAGAGGAGGTCACCAGAGTCATCGGGGTTAGGTTGGACATGGGTGGTGATGCATATGGGGGAAGACGGAGTGTGAAAATGGGAACCGTTTGAAATTGTGTGAGACATTTATACCTGTGATCTTGCCCCTTCCCAACCACTGTAAAGCAGATAGTGTGTTCTTTTTGCAGGTGGGGAAACTGAGGCTCAGAGAAACTCCGTGGCTTCTAGGGTGACACAGCCAGGTGTTGAATCAATATCTGAGACGTCTCTGTTTTACCTGTACCCTGTTGGTTGAAGTAGAGTGTTCCTGAGGGAGAAAGAAATTTGGAAAGTTAGTTGTTTTTATTTAAATGATCCTGTTTTCACAGACCATTGCTTTTATTTGTTGATATCACTACTTCCTGTTAATGTCTCGACCATTCTGGAATTCATAGGAATGGAATGAGTGACTCGCCCCCTCGGCTCTGCCCTGTGGATTTTGCTCATTTTTTGGCATTGGGGAGAATTTTCCTTCTTCTCGTTTCAGATGGTGCCATCTCTCCCCCGTTGGCATCGTAGTTAAGCACAGTAATAATTACCCTGTAGTTGTGTAGGAAACAGGGTCAGGGAGGTGATTTCATTCCTTTGTTCATTCAGCCACATTGAGTTCTTAGGTGTGGAGGGCGTTGGGCTAGGTGCTTTGTGGGCACAAAGAGGTGTAAGACCTGGTCCTTGGGGAGCACTTTTGTCATCCCTGATGCTTCCTTCTTCTTTAACCCCGTAACCAATCAGGTGCCAAGGCCCCTGATTCTGCCTCCTGAATGTCTCTGGCTGTCCCTTCCTCCCTAACCCCCCTGCGCTGGTCTCCATTGTTTGTCAACTGCTTCAGGGGCCTCCTCTGCCTTTTCCTCCCTCCACTGGCTGCCTCCCCTCCACGCCTTCGAACGCAGTGCTGCCTGTTTGGTCACAGCCAACAGCCATTCCTTTCACCTGGAGTGGTTTGCCTCGAACAGTGGCTCTGAGTCTTTGTTAGAAATGCAGGCTTCTGGGCCTCACCCCAGCCTTACCGAAGGAGAATTTCTGGTAGTGCCACCTGGGAATCTGCATTTAAGCAGGTTCCCCAAATGATTCTTCTTAACAGTGAAATTTGAGATGCGAGGCTTAGAGGGATCAAGTCCAAACCCTTCCGCTGGGCTTATGACGCTTGCCGTTCTTAGGCGTTTGATTGTGGGAGATTCCAGTTCTGCGGCATCATGGGCCATCATGGACAAGGCAGCCATCCTAGGCGCCCACATCAGCACTGGCCCTCTTGTTTCATGCCGTCTCCTCATGCCCCTCGTCGCCCCCTCCGCTGGATTATTTTAAAGCAAATCCCAGGGATTTTATGGTTGTAGCTACAAATATTTCCTAATGTACCCCTGCTGCATAAGAACGCATACACAACCATAGAATCGTTATCACTTCTAAAATCAAATTCCCCATGATTCTTTACTATCACCCCAAATCTAGTCTGTTTTATCTGATTGTCTGGTAAAAAGAAATCTAGCAGTGGTTTGTTCAAATGAGAATCCACAGAAGGTCCATATTCGATTAAGGTATCTCTCTCTCTCCCCCTGCCCCCCCCTTTTTTTTTTGTTAATCCTCACCTGAGGATATTTTTTTCCATTGCTTTTCAGAGAGACTGAAAGGGAGGGAGGAAGGGAGAAGCAGAGAGAGAGAGAGAGAGAGAGAGAGAGAGAGAGAGAGAGAGAGAGAGAATATGAATGTGTAAGGGAGAGAGAGAAATTGATGTGAGAGAGAAATATCAGTCGGTTGCCTCCCACACACTGCCTGACTGGGGATCGAACCTTCAACCTGAGTGTGTGCTCTGACTGGGAATCAAACCCGCCATCCTTCGATGCATGGGACGATGCTCCAACAAACTGAGCCACACTGGCCAGGGCACAGCTTGTCCTTTTTTGCATGAACATGTTGCCCGGCATTTAATAGGTACCCTTGAAATACCTCATGAGAGAATGGATAGGCCATAAGCCACCAGTTCAAGTATCTTATAGTAAACTTTGGCCAGCTTTTTGGGAACACTTGAGTGTTTACTGTTAATAAGGTTTGCCTGTCCTCTTTGAGTAGCTTTCTCTTGTTAGGATGACACGGGTCTCTAATTGTTTTCAGTCCACTGTACTAGTAATACTGTGGGTTTGCCAAGATACCTGCCTCTGCCCACCTTCCCTGGCCAGCAGCTGCATCCTTCCTTCCCATGTTGCCATTACCACCACCCTCTTGTCAAGAAGTACAAAAGGAAGACAGGAAACCCAAGTCTTCGTACCCAGTGTGCTGACCAAAAGAATGTCTTACAGTTGCTGCAGAAAAAGGTGGCTCAAGCGAAACAGGAGCGTGGACCCCTGCCCTGTGGAATATACTTCATTGTAGCTAATACCCAAAGTTCTGTCACCTCGTTAACGGGAACTTGAGCTCAGCAGATGTTCATTTGTGGACAGGGTATAGAAATCTCTTGACCGGGGTCCTAGGAGATGTTGTGGCTTTATAGATGAGGCATCTGAGGTCCAGATAGTGCACGTGACTTGATAAAATCCCGTATATCCGGTCGGAGAGCCCACTCTGCTGCCTGCTGTCTGATGCTTTTCCCCTGCATCATCTCACTGCTTCCCGTACTCCTCAAGGACTCTGATCGATCGGAGGCAGACGTGGACTGCGGCCATTGACATGGGATCTATTTTCCTTCATGTGTCTTATTGTGAGTCACTGAATGTAGTACATTTTTTTTTTATAAGCGATGTATCATTTCTGTTTGTGACCTTTGAAAATATGCTCAACTCTATCAAATATTTGTTTTATTAAGTACTCACGATGTTCTTGAATTTTAGTCTTTGAATGAGTCTGTGGACGCTATTTTGAGTTACCTGCTCATTAGGACTGTAGCCATTGATGCTCCTCCACACAGCTCCTCCCTGGCGAGCAAAGGCCCCGATTCTGTTTGTTGATATGGATATTATGTGTAGCGAATGCAGATTGCCCAGAAGTGGTGACAAATATAATCGGAGGATCGTTGTGAGATTCCTAGCTTACGTATCTGTCTTGATTAAGCCTACATTAATTACTTCTGGTTCTTCGACTTGTTTGAAAGGTTTTTCTCCCCATCCTTCGAGATCAGTTTATATTACGGGGGGGTTGTTTCTCTGACATAGTATTAGTAGGTAATAAAGGAACGATACCACTCCTGTGCAGTGCCTGAAGCTTTCTCATAACTCATTCATTCACCCAGCAGGTTAATCTCATGCTTATAAGCAGACTTTGTGCTAGGCAACAGGAAAACAAGGATGATTCCAGTCTAGTAGGAGAGAGAGGCTTAAATACACATACAGCATGACTTAGAATATCTACGCAAGGTGCTGTGGGAGGGGAGAAGTGACTGACTCTTGGTTTTCGTATGAGTTGATTTGACAGGGTATCTGTTGCACAGAGGTTAATAGAGAAAGCTGGGGTGGTGCACAGCGGGCTGAAGTTGATGTTAGGGAATCTGGGTTCTAGAGCTAACCTGGTCACCAACCAACTCTGTGACCTTGGGCAAGTTCCTGGATCTCTCTGAGCCTTAGATTTCTTCACTCAGTTCAGTAAACTTTCTGTGTGGGCCCATTGTGTTTATTCACTGAGTTTATTCAGTCGTTAATCTGTACGCTGAGTTAGCCTAGAGTTAGCCTAGATCAGTGATGGCGAACCTTTTGAGCTCGGCGTGTCAGCATTTTGAAAACCCCTAACTTAACTCTGGTGCCGTGTCACATATAGAAATTTTTTGATATTTGCAACCATAGTAAAACAAAGACTTACATTTTTGATATTTATTTTATATATTTAAATGCCATTTAACAAAGAAAAATCAACCAAAAAAATGAGTTTGCGTGTCACTTCTGACACGCGTGTCATAGGTTCGCCATCACTGGCCTAGATTCACGGTCCCCAAACTCCTGACCACAGAGATATTATCCTCCTCACTCCGTGCTTTTGTCAGAAACATAGGATGACCTCAGGTCAGGGTCCAGATCAGCATGAGACAACCGGTGTGCCAAGAACATTTCTTCCCGAAGCACAGGACTGGATGTGGCAGCTTACACAGCACTGTTGTACATAAATGTGTGATTCGTGAAAGGCTTTGGGCAGGAGTGGGAAGGAAGCCCCATCCTCTCAACGCTAACTCTACAGAAGACCCTTTCCATCTGTGCTGGGAGTGACCTGCTCTGTGATTAAAACTATGAACCAGGCTGGTGTGGCTCCGTGGTTGAGCAGCAACCTAGGAACCAACAGGTCACGGGTTTGATTCCTGGTCAGGGCACATGCCCAGGTTGTGGGCTTAATCCCCAGTAGGAGGAGGCAGGCCAGGAGGTAGCTTATCAATTATGTTTTTATCAATTATGTTTCTCTCTCATGGATCTTTCTATCTCTCTATCCCCCTCCCTCCCTCTCTCTTTAAAAACCAATGAAAACAACAACAAAAAAGAAAAAAAAATCAATGAAAACGTTTTTAAAAAACTCAAACTATGAAGTCGCATAGGTAGGGACTCACTGGCTGTGCCTACACTGGATCTTGGGGCTCCCGGGGGCCCCCTGGGTGTCTCGTTCTCACCTGTGTCCTGTAGTCAGCAGTTGGGACCCAGCTCTTCTGAGCACTCTCTCAGTGCTCACGGGACCCCGGGCTTAGAGAACAGCAGCGCCAAGTGTCCTGTCCCCGTGGAAATGGGATTGTAGGTGTGTGCGTGGCCGTGCGGGCATTGTTGGCACACAGGTGTACCTGGCCGGATTGCTTAGGTAAGGCCTGTCCACATTAGGCTATTGGTTTCTTTCTCTCTGTACATTTCTCTTAACGATGTTGTTCCTTTACCAGAAAGCACTTAAAACATTTCCAGCAAAGTGGGGGCTACGAAGGGCATGTGCAATATTCTTCTTATTTCCTCCCCAAGTTTCTCCCACAGACAGGCCACACCTGGGCTTTCTCTTCACTTTTGCTCCTCTGTCCCCACCATTCTAGACAAGCCTGCCGTCTGTGCAGACTTGATTTATTGCCAGATGGTTATTTTCTTAGCAGTGGTTGAGTTTTATGACATGTAATCTTAGTTAGTCTGGGTTTTTTTTGTTTTTTTTTTTCTGTTCTTGGCACACTTGGCACCGTCTGTTTACCCTGGTGCGCTGGTGTGCAGCTTAGGTGGGGGTTCAGGCCTGTCACCTGGCCATGGCTGCTTGAGGTATCACGGTTACCTCGGCGAGTCAGAGACAGCCAGGGAGGTTTTCAGATAAATCTGTTCAGTGATGGCAGTTTATTCACTCGGAGTCAGTGTTGGATTCCTCATGGCGCCCTGTGTTCACCTGTCTAAGTGCGCGCTGCGGGTTGAATTGTGTCTCCCCAAAAGATGTGGAAGTCCTGTGGATGTTAGGGTCTTTGTAGATGTGATCAAGCTGTGATGAAGGTATACTGGATCGGGCGCTTAAATCCGGCATAGTCGGTATCCTCACCGAAGAGACACAAACACACTTACAGGAAGAATGCTGTGGGAAGGTGGAGGCAGAGGTTCCTGGGATGGTCGACAAGCCAAGAAGCTCCAGGACTGCTGGCAGCGCGGAGCTGGGAGAGGGCGTGGAACACCTGCTCTTTCAGAACTTCCAGAGGGAACCGACCCTGCGGACATCTGGAATTTGGACTTGCAGCCAGAACTGTGAGAGAATCAATGTCTGTTGTTTGAAGCCACCCGGTTTTTGGCACTGTTTTACTGGAACCCTAGGACCCTGTTATAGCCACAGAAAGGAGTAGCAATGAGTTTCTGCCTCCACAAAAGACTTTAGGATCAAGTCCGACCAAAAGGACTTGGGATGTGCAGGGGGACTTTGTCCTTCTGCCGAGGCGGGGCCTGAGCTCTGCCTGGACAGGCACTGTGGCCACACGGGGGGCTGGTGATGGACAAGGATCCAGCACCCTCGCCTCCCGGAGTTAGACCTTCCCGACTCCTAACACCCCTGTTCCAGTCCATGAGAAGCCTGACCAAGTTAGGGGGCAAATGGCTGGTTTGCCTCTTCAGGAGATAACTACCTGCTGGCTTAGGCCTGCTCCCAGGTGGCAGAGGGCAGGCCCAATCCCTAGGTGCAGCCCCTGGTTGGGCTCAGAGCAGGGCCGATTGGGGAGTTGGGGCGCCGCCCCCTGTCATGCACTGAGCAGGGCGGATCGGGAGGTTGCGATGCCACCCTCAGTCACGCTCAGGATAGGGCCGATTCAGGGGTTGGGGCACCGCGCCCTGTCACACTCAAAGCAGGGTCGATGGGGAGGTTGCGGCGCCACCCCCTGTCACGCACAGAGCAGAGCAAATCAGGGGGTTGGGGTGCTGCCCCCTGTCACGCACAGAGCAGGGCCCATCAGGGGGGTTGGGGCTCCGTACCCTGTCACGCACAGAGCAGGGTCAATCGGGGGGTTGGGGAGCTCCCCCCTGTCACTCACGGAGTAGGGCCGATAGGGGAGTTGGGGTACCGCCCCCTGTCACACACAGAGCAGGGCCGATCAGGGGGTTGGGACGCCGCCACTGTCACACTCAGGGCAGAGCCGATGGGGAGGTTATGGCTCTACCCCATCACACACAGAGCAGGGCCCGTGGTGTGTGTGTGGGGGGGGGAGTTGGGGCGCCGCCCTCTATCACCCACAGAGCAGGGCCGATAAGGGGGTTAGGGCGCTGCCACTCTCACACACAGAGCAGGGCCCGTGCGGGGGGCGTTAGGGCGCCGCACCCTGTCACACACAGAGCAGGGCCGATCATGGGGTTGGGGCGCCGCACCCTGTCACACACAGAGCCGCAGGGCAATCAGGGGGTTGGGGAGCTCCCCCTATCAGGCACAGAGCAGGGCTGCCTGGCTGCCGGTGGCCATCTTGGCTGGCAGTTAATTTGCATATCGTCCTGATTAGCCAATGGGAAGGGTAGCGGACGTATGCTAATTACCATGTTTCTCTTTTATTAGATAGGCTATATATGTATGTGTGTGTGTGTGTGTGTGTGTGTGTGTATATATATATATTTATTGATTGATTTCAGAGAGGAAGGGAGAGGGAGATAGAAACATCAATGATGAGAGAGAATCATTGATCGGCTGTCTCTTGCTCACCCCCTACTGACGATCGAGCCCACAACCTGGGCATGTGCCCTGACCGGGAATTGAACTGTGACCTCCTGGCTCATAGGTTGATGCTCAACCGCTGAGCCACACTGGCCAGGCTCCTCTTCAGTTGTTGATGGTGAATGAGACCATGGATCTTGATGACAAAATGGGGAGATTTTATAGGGTTTTGGTTGTGTATTTGCTATACAAATTGCAGGCGGGGAGCACAGTGGCACAAACCCATGGGGGTCGTTATTCTGGGACCGTAGCTAACTTGTCATGCACTTGAACTTTCTTTTCTTTATTGGAAATGATGTGTAATAAGTCCCAGGGTGCTCTTTTTCTTCCTTTCTCTCACCTCCCCTCTTTTCTCTAAATGAAGGCATTTTATAAAAGGATCTTCTCATTGCATCCCGAGAAGGTGTATAGGTGATGGAGCAGGAGGAAGGTGTAGTTTCTTAGGTTTATTAGAAAATCCTGTTTTAAACTCAGGACATTTATCTCACCTTCTCAAAACCCTTCCTGGAAGAATTGCCTTTCTTGGCTCACGCTCCCTGCTTAGAGTGTGAGGTGTTTACCGGCCTGTCTCAGTCATCTCCCTAGTCCTTCACCATCCGGGGCTGCATCGTCCCCCAGGCCTCTGTCTCAGGGGCCCACAAACGTGCCATTCGTACCCACAGCAGGGTCTTAGATGCATTGAACCTGCAGGTGGTTCTTACCGCCTAGAGATCAGCTTGAATTGGCACAATATGTGCCCTACCTGCCCAACATGGCTACTCTGAGCTGATCTAAACCCTGGCCCTGGAGGGACTCTTGTTTGGAATAACGTGTGCTTAAGCTTTTGATGGAAACCTGAAATCCTGAGACTCAGTCTGTACAACTGCGAGTGCTCACGTCAGATGTGTTCTTGGTACAGAAGCAGACGGGCTGGCAGGATCCCTTTAGAATTATTAATGCGTCGGCTATTCCGTTCCCAGGGACGCGGTGTTTGTATGACCTCAGTTTTTCTAAGCATCTGAGGGCACTTTTGTCGAGTGTCTTCCATTTGTCTGTTATGACAGCATTTTATGTCTGAGCAGCCGCCGTGCCCTTTCGCTGGGCTGCCGTTTGAGGAGGAGGACTCGCCGGCCGCCCTTGAAAGCCAAGGTCAGTCTGGGCTGGCCGTGGGCGGCCAGGCTGCTCCCTGGGTTCAAGGTGATTCTCGCCCCCAGAGTCCTCACCCTCCTTAATTGGCCCCAGGAGACCAAACATAAATAAGTAAATGCAGTTCCCTGCACGCCAGTCCTCTGGATTGTGGAGGGATGGATTGCTGTGAAGCTTAGCAGCCACAGAGAGAACTTTCTGCAGGTACTGCCTAGGGACACTGTCATCTCGCCCATTCTGAAGCTTTGAGCTTTTCTTTTGTGAGGGCACCCCCGTCCTAAACACTGCTCAGGGCGAGGAACTGGACTAAATGTAAGGCTGGGCTGTGCCTTTGAGCCGAGCCGCTCGTCCCTCCTTCTGCGGGGGCCTTTGGGGCCGGTGATGCTCAGGGCACCGCTGGGAATGGCGGGGGCTTCAGGGCGTTTCTGGAGATTGGGGTCATCCGCGCGGATTCAATTACTTTGGAACTTCCTTGCGCCATTTTTATTTTCTGTAATACCGTGTATATTATTTTGCTAGGCTTTTCCGCCCTAGAATAAAGGCACATTTAATAATAAGAATTCTCCAGTATCCAATACAAAATGATAGTGTTGTCAGTTTGAAGAAAAAGCAAATTGTCTGCTGTGTGGGTTGGGATTTCCTCTTTAAAAAAAAAATAAAGCAGCTTAGAGAAAATCCCTGAACATAGTCTCCTGATTGAAAAATATATTAGTGGATTTCACGGCTTTATCATTTTCTTAAAGTAACAGGGATTTTTTTGTTGTTGTTTTTTTTTAATACTTTTAAAACATTGTGTGTGTATATATATTTGCTGTTGAAACATATGGCTGGAAACATTCCCAGTGCAAAATTTGTTATGGTTTACAAAACTGAAAAAAGTATTTCATAAAATTGTCTAGTTGGAAAGAACCATATTATTTCTTAGGTCTCACCCTGTGCCAAGGGTCAAAGGGCAGGGGTCCCTGTGTCGCCACGACCAGCCCCGTCATTTCTGTGAGACCTGCATGATGGGCTTGCTGACATCACGTGCTGACACCTGCAGACCACCCTCTGAATGCGAATTTTTTAAAAAAATATATTTTATTGATTTTTATTTTTTAAAGAGAGGGAGGGAGAGAAATAGAGAGTTGTAAACATCGATGAGAGAGAAACATTGATCAGCTGCCTCCTGCACAGCCCCTACTGGGGATGTGCCTGCAACCAGGTACATGCCCTTGACTGGAATCAAACCTGGGACCCTGCAGTCCACAGGCGAACGCTCTATCCACTGAGCCAAACCGGTTATGGCAGAATGCGAATTTCCCTTCCTGTGCATCAAGTGAACGCTCCCAGCCATCCCACCCAGCCTGCCAGCCAACATATCAGTTTCAACAGCTTGTCATCTTTGTCTCTGTAGTACGTGTGTGTGTGTGTGTGTGTGTGTGTGTGTAATCATTTGGATTGTTTGTGTACTTCACCCTTGTTTTATAAAAATCTAAAATTGAAAAGATTAACAGTAAGAGTTAGGAAGAGCATAATCTCCTAAACACACCCATTGAGAAAGAGCTGGGAATCTTTGGGCGTATCTCGTGGGCCTTGATTGGGTAACTAGGGAGTCCAGGGTCCTGGAGGGAAAGAGGAAAATTAAAGGGGGTGTGTCAGATGCCTCGGAGGAGCTGTGGAATCAGAAAGGGTAGGTCTCTCTAGGGATTTCATAATCATCCTGACCTTGTTTTTTTTTTTTATTTTTATTTTAAGCCCTCTGCAAAGGAACACGCCTTTATGCTTGTGAGGTGTATGTTGTAACATACACGTTTTTTACTTTTCTGCATTTTACTTGCAAACCCATTTTGAGGAAAGCACCACAGATGGGGGGAAAGGGTTGTTATGGGAACCCAGCAGATCTGTAAGTTTCCCCTCTGCTGCTGTCCTGCCCACTGGAACTTCCCTGATAAAGTTTCTCAACATGCTTGAGGTCAGCCCCAAGTCACCCTGATCCCCATCCCAGTGCCTCTGATGTCCAGCTTCCCTGGATTTTCTTGTTCTGGGTCACCTGACTTTGGACTCTCCTTTGTGGATGCCCCCTGGCATCGCAGGGCAGTCCTGGGCCAGCACACTGTGGCCCCGGAGCCACCCTGAGAGCCCTGTTGCTGATGTCTGAAATCCATCCTGCTTCATCCTGTCTTCCCCCTCCAAGGCTTTGCCGTAGCCTCTTAGGCATCTCAATGTTGGTTATTCTGCTTCTCACCTGACCTGCCACCTTCCCTCTTTAATGATGCCTCTTCCAAGCGGGCTTCCGTAAGCCTTCCCACCTGGCTCCACAGAGCCTTCCCGCCCCAGCACTTAGGCAGGTGCATCTAGACATTCATTTGTTCCTTGTTTACCATCTGTGTCCTCCAAATGGAGGACCGTCCCTTGCACAGGAAGCTCCTAAAGTTCGGCTGAATGGGTGAGTGGCACCCCCATCCTCCGGTTCCCTTGGTGCTGAACCTGGCACTTGTCTTTGATTCTTTCTGTCCTTGGTCATCAGTCTCCTGAGAACCCAGAAAGAGCAGAGCCCAGCACCTGGCCCTTGCCCAGCAGGTTCCACACCTTGCCTGAGGCCCTACCCCTCCATCGGTGAGTTGATGGTGCAGCTTTTCCTGTGTCCAGGTTCTGTCCCCTGTGGCCCAAGTGTCGTCACCACCGCATCCTTGGCTCAGGTGTCCTTCTTGGTTCCTTCCTGCCACCCATGGAAGTAAGTGCCCATCTTCTCCCTGACTTTCTGGACCCTTCAGAGTCTTCACCCATTTAACTCTTAATTTTATGTTGTTCTCCCCACATGCCCACCTCCGGAGACAGGCAGGTCCTTGTCTGTTTTACAAAAACCCACAGGCATGGGCCTCTGCTCGTGCTATCTTCACTTCGACCCCTCTTCCTTCTCTCTTCCGCCTACCCCAACCCAGTTTTTTCCTAAGGGCCCCGTTTTGAAAGCCCATCTCCTTAGTGGAATCTATTCTTCTCTGGCCCTTGGCATGTAGTCTGTCTGGAGTTGATAACAGTCTGCCATCTCGTGAAATGCAGAGCAGCACAGGTGATTTCTGGAGCAAGGAGGCTGGAATCGCAGAGACCTAGGTCTGATTCTTGTCCCACCATTGCCTAGCTGTGTGTCCTTCAGCAAGATCATTGCTGTTACTAAGCTTCATGTTCTCGTCTGTGATGTGAGAAGAATAATGTGTTCCTCTCATGGATTTTTAAAGACCAAGTGATAGGATGATGGTACAACTCCTGGGATATCGAGAACACTCAGTAAATACTATACTGATGGTCATTTTCCCTCTGTTGGTGCTGTGGTCTGAGTTGTGTCCCCCTAAAACTTGTATGTTGAAGTTCTAACTCCAGTGTGATATCTAACTGTATTTGGAGATACAGTTTTTAGGAGGTAATTCAGGTTAAATGAGGTCATAAGTGTGTAGTTCTAACCAGTAGGATTGGTTGCTTTATAAGAGGAGGAAGAGACCAAGATCTCTCTCTCTCTCTCTCTACACTGGCCCACTGTGGACAGGCCCTGCGAGGATGCAGCACGATGGTGGCCATCTCTAAGCCAGGAAGAGAGGCCTCACCTGGAACAGACCCGACTGGGCAGCATTTTAATCTGGACCCGTGAGAAATAAATGTCTGCTATTTAAGCCACCCAGGCTATGGTATTTTGAGAAAACAGCTTGAGCTGACTAATACAGTTGGCTTTCCCTCTAATGAGATAACGATTTGTTGAGCTGACGTTAATTGAGCGCTTATTATGCATCAGGCAGTTTCTCATTTAACCTCACATGTCTAATCTCTCGGTGCTCATAGCCACCTAGGCAGATGGGTTAAGTAGCTTGCTGAGGGTCCCGTGGCCTACCAGCACCAGGATTAGACCAGCTACTGCACCCGTGGCCTTTGTGAGGCGGTGCCTCCTGGAGGTGTGCAGTGTGTGCCCTGTGACCCTTCATGGTGACCCTGACAGGAGGCCATGTCTCTGACTCCAGATGATGAGTCCCTTGATGTCCAGCAGTGCCTTATATTATATCTCCAGGGGCACTTAGGAAATGCTACGTGCACAGGAAGCAGTTAAAAAATAATTTTCAGTAGGCTAATTTTTCCCCAACAATCGCCTACTTCTGGGAAAAAGAGTGAGATTTTTACCTTAACCAATTTGGCTCAACGCATAGAGCATCGGACCTCGGACTGAAGGGTTGGGGGTCCCAGGTTTGATTCTGGTCAAGGGCATGTATCTTGGTTGCGGCTTGATCCCCAGTAGAGGGCCTGTAGGAGACAGCTGATCGATGTTTCTCTCTCATTGATGTTTCTAACTCTATCCCCCTCTCTTCCTCTTTGTAAAATCAATATATATATATATATATATATATATATATATATATATATATATATATATTTTAAAGAGAGATTTTCCTCCTACCCTAGGTCCCCTGTGCGTGCCCTGAGCAGTGTGCTGTCAGCTCGGGCATTCGAGTGCTGATGTGGAGAGCCCACCATGAACTTCTGAGCCAAGGAGAGGAAGGGAGGGTCAAGTCTGCGGTGGCTGCTAGTAAACCTTCGTTAAGTCAGAACCTTCTGTTCCTTTATTCTTTCTGTGAGAAGATGAGAGTGTGAGAATGGCCCTCATGGATGCGACTTTGCACATTGGTTCTATAAGTGGTTCTCGTCTTGTTTTCTTCTCCCTCTTGTTATGAGCTTAAGAGATCGGAAGGAAGGTCAACCAACTCTCTCTCTTCTTTTTTTTTGCCTTACTCTTTATTATTCAGAAATAAACGTGCTTCATTCCTCAGGATCCAGATGGCTTTGCTAGTAATTAATGAATCCCTCTCTTCTCAAAAGTTGATGAGTTTGGGCTTCTGAAAAGATGAGCCACATGAAGTCTAACAGGTTCAGAGTCTTGGGGTTATAGCTGTACCAGGACCCTGTGCACAGACAATGACATATATTCCTTATCAGCACATTTCTAATTTATACCCCACTTCGCTTTAGTAAGGATTACATAGACATATGACATGTTACAAGAAGGCTGTTAAAGTGAAATTCGAATATAAACAAACCCCTTAGAGCAGGGGTGGGAACCTTTTTCCTTTCGGGCCATTTGGAATATTTATGACATCATTTGCGGGCCATACAAAATTATCAACTTAAAAATTAGCCTCCTATATTTGGTCAGACATTTAATTGACTCACCCCTAATGCCTTGGCAGGGCCAGACGTTCCCACCCCTGCTGTAAAGAGAGAGAAAGAGAAAGCCAGTATTTCAAATTCTTAGGCTGATAGATTTGCTGTGGTTGAGTGACCTGATAGCCAAGGTGAAAATGGAAACTGAGCAGATTACATAATTCTGCTTCTCTGGTAAAATGCCAGTTCCAGAGGGAGTCCTAATTCTCAGGTGTTAGTTTCTAAAAAGAATACATTGTGGGGCTCCTTCTCCCAGGGATATAAAACCACATAATTTACAACAGGCTCAGGAACTCTCACTGTAGTGTAAGAAGTGATCAGGGCTTTTTTTTTTTTTTTTTTTTTGCTCATGCTATTCGTTATGACCCTACTCTTCTGGATACTTCCTGTAAATCCTTCAGACTTTGAAAGGGGTCACCTCCTCCAAGAAGTCTTCCATGCTGCTCTCTGTCCAGGCCGGCTGAGTCCCTCTCCTCAGTGGAACCATAATACTGTCGGTATATTTTTATCTCTCTGCCTCCCTCCTGCTTTTATGTTGTCTCTTACAGCTAGACCAGGTGTTCCCAGGACTCATTCCTGGTATTGTGGTAGGTGTGCGGGTCTATGTAAGGACCATCCCCTGTGTTTGCTCCCTTTAACACTCGTACGTCCCTCCTCACCTCCGTCTGGAGAAGGCCGGTGTGTCGGGAGATGTCTTTTGTTATGTTGTGTGTGGTGGGAAGAACCAGACATTCTCTGACTATTCATAACGATTTAGACATTGATAAAAGTCCCATTTCCCAGTTAATAGGTGAAAGCATATGAATTGCTTTATATTTTTGTGGGACATATGCTCAGTTCAGACTCCCTGAGGTCTTATTCAGATTACCGAAAACCTGGCCTCTGCAGTGTAATTCACAGATGGTACTGGCTGTAGCCAAAAAAGAAAAAGACGGGGGGGAAAACAAGCCCTCGTGTTCAAAACACAAAACGGCTCGAGTGCTTTGAGCAGTAGGGTGTCGAGGGAATGGTGTTGGGCTGGGCCTGCCCCCCACTTCTACCCAGCTGGACCCTTCCCTCTAGGAGGGGGAGATGTTTCACTGTAAGCTTTTTTCCCCTGTTTTCCCTGCCTCGGATACTACCCTTTCTTTCTTTTAAAAAAAATATTTTTATTGACTTTTTGAGGGAGAGAGAGCAACACATGGATTGGCTGCCTCCAGCCAGATGTGTGGACCGTGCACGGGCCATGTGAAGCTCTGGAGATAGTTGAGAGGATCAAGCAAAAGGCCTGGGACGTTCAGTTATGCAAATGTTGGCTGGGCACTAGACTTGGCAGATGCTCTGCAGGGCCGGGATTCGGGTGTGGAGTTAGGTAGGGAGGGCTGTTAGGATCATGCCCCCCGATGTTGTGGCCAGATTCCAGAACTGGTCCTCTGTCCTCAAAACCCAGGCATGATTCCCATAACGTGGGAAAAGAGATTCGATTCTTTGCCTTTCTTAATAGTTTTTATTTGCATTCCTTTGTTTCCAAAAAGGTAAAAGTTGCATAATATTAAATACATATTTTAAATGTCCTCTTATTTTAATACTTAAGAACCATTTTAAACATGAGAATGTTTCTTTTTGAACATTTTTTTCTTTCTTTTTTAACACATTGTATGCGGGAAACGTGTTTACACGTTTTACGTATTTATACGTTCTACCAGTGTAGTAGAGCGCGGGACACGTATTAATACGTTTTTTATAGACTAGCGGTAGAATGCGGGGAACGTATAAATACGTAAACTAAAGTTATCGTAATTTTACTGAACGTTGCCATTTGCGCAAAAAATTAGCAAAAATGGCCCGCGCCACCTGTTAGCGCGCGATAAAAACTACCCGCAAACAATGTGTTAAAATTGATTTTTTAGAGAGAAGAAGGTAGAGAGAGGGAAATATTGATGTGAGAGAGAAACATCAGTTGGTTGTCTCCCAAACGTACCCTGACCAGGGATTGACCCTGCATCCTGGGTATGTGCCTGTGGGGAGCCGGCACGGCCTTGGCATACTCAGCCCCAGGGCGCCTTATGTGCCATGCCAGCTCAGCCTGGTTCAGTGACCCTGAGTCGGGGGGAGGGGGGGGGGTGAAAGGATTGAGAAAAAACAGATAAGAGAATAATAGCTGGGGCTCGGTGGGACGCTGCCTCCCTGATGAGGAGACAACGATAGCGCCCACAAGCTGTGTCTTTATTTTATAGCAGATGCCATGAGGCAAAGTAGGGGCGTGATCAGGTTGTTTACAGCATTCTCGTGAGTTTCAACCTCACATAACTACATGCACCCGAACAAGGCGCGTGGGACTACGGGTTCGGACCATAGGTTCAAGCTTACAACCACAGCCGTTGGCTATGATTGTGCTGGGAGGGCCCTGCCCTTCCAGCTGGGACTTGCACGTGGCAATGAGAGGACCCTGTCCTTTCATTAGTCTGAGGCTTGAACCTGGCCAAAATGTCGTAACGGCGCCCCACATGTGCCCTGACAGGGAATTGAACCAGCCACCTTTTGGTATATGGGATGACACTCCAAACACCTGAGCCACATCAGCCAGGGCGAGAATGTTCCTTTTATTTAAAAAAGATGGGGCTTGCCTCTGTGTGACACACCTCTGCTCAGTGATGAACATTCGATAACAGACAGACATGTGCAGTTTAAGAGTCTCTCCCAGGGTACACCCAGGCGGCAGGGATCTCCCCAGACGTCTCTGGCTCTGCGAGAAGGTGTCCTGGGAATGTGCAGGCACCGCCATTCCAGGGTGTCTGGGTATTCCCCAGCCGATGCGGCAGACATGAAGTCATCCTGAAGAGCTCTCGCAGCTCCCACCTCTCTACACACGCATGCACGCAGACACACACGCACATGCTCACGGTATCCTGGGAGCACTTGATTTTCTGTATCAGTGACTGGATAATGTGCACATGTAGCAAGAGCTTTGTCCTCGGGAAACCTTCCCTGTTGTGTTAGTCAGCTGGGGCTGCCGGAACAAGGAGCACAGCCTGGGGGCTTACACAACAGACAGGTACTGTCTCACAGCGCTGGAGGCTGGAGGTCTGAGATGGAGGTGTTGGCAGGGTTGGTTTCTTCTGAGGCCTCTGTTCTTGGCTTGTAGACGGCCGTCTTCTCCTTGTGTGTGTGCCTGTCCAGATTTCCTCTTCTCACAAGGACACCCGCCATAGATTAGACCAGAGCCCACCGCGACGACCTCACTTAGCTTAATTACTTCTGTAAAGATCCCGTCTCCAGATAACAGTCACCTTCTGCGAGGGGTTAGGGCGTCCCCTGGAAGTCACCCCAGATTCAAGCTTGTTTCAGCAGTTGCCAGGTGATGCTGGGTGATACTGAGCAGGGTGTCTTGCTGCCAGTGATGCTAGGGTGAATTTTTGGGGTGAGGGGGGCACGCTTCAGGTCCTTACACCACAGGGGTGTGTGGAGTACTGATTCTCTCTGGGATAAGACTTTACCCAGGGTGATGAGGTCACTGCTGCTTTCTTTTCCCTCCTGTTCATATTCTTGTTATTAAAACATTCAAACCGATACAAAAAGTGCAAGAAGAGTATAGTAACCACCTATCTACCCTACTCCCGAGAGTCAGTAATTGTTAACATGTTATATGTGCTTCATCTTTATGTAGAGATATGAACCAATTAAAAGAAAGTTGTAGGCTTTCACCCTTTAAAATGTCAGCACGAGTCCCTTAGGAATGAAGACATTCTCCTGTGTAACCTCAACACCATTATCGCACCAAGAAAATTCAAAATAATTCCTCCCGCATCAGATATGTAGTTTCTATTCAGATTTCTACAGTTGTCCCTCCAAATCTTCTATAACTATTTTGTGTTTTGTTAAAACTAGGACCTAATGAAGGTACAGGCCTTGCAACTGGATTTTTATCTCTTTAGTTTCTTCAGTCTGGAATGATCATACCAACCCCCATCCATCCTTTTTATTTTTTTGAGACGATCAAGGCCAGTTGTTTAGGGATGGATGCCTCACATCCTGGGTTTGGCTGAATATCTCCTAGTGATGTTGTTCAACTTGTCTCTGTGTCCCCTGGAAGTCACCCCAGATTCAAGCTTGTTTCAGCAGTTGCCAGGTGATGCTGGGTGATACTGAGCAGGGTGTCTTGCTGCCAGTGATGCTAAGTTCGGGCACTGGCCTCAGGTGGCGATGCCACTTCTCTCCAATGGATGATACGTTTTTTCCCCTGTTGCCACTAGCCCATAATCTATGGGGGA
The DNA here is from genome assembly GCF_964212035.1 of Myotis nattereri. NCBI lineage: Eukaryota > Metazoa > Chordata > Mammalia > Chiroptera > Vespertilionidae > Myotis > Myotis nattereri. Next base: position 12,285,027 of record NC_138075.1, read on the forward strand.
TCTTTTGGCACTGCCTGCATATTCATTGATGATTCTTGCCTGAATTGTTTCACTGGAGGGTTCCAAAATGGTGATTTTTTTTTCTTCAAATTTTATCATTAGTTCTGGGTTACAGTTGCAGCTATAATGGCTGTATTGTAGAGAAAATGATTGGTGTAATTAATCATCATCTCTAATGGCGGCAACTAAGTTTCTGTGAGTATCACTGTGGACTCCTAGGATTTTATTTAGTCAGTGTTTTGTAATCAGTTGTAGCCATTGTTTGGCTGTCCCTTTTCAGCTGTTTTTTCATGTTCTTGGAACATGACCCTTTTAGTCTCTGAGTACTTTCTTGCTTTTCTTTTGCACAGAAATCTCCTAGGCTCCTCGTAGCCTTCCCATTGGCAGAGCGGGAGGCATCTGTTTCTCCTTAAATCCCCGAATCCTTTTAGTGGAAAATGGTATGTAGAGACCAAATCTGGGTGCGCGGAGTGTTCGTTGTGGCGGGTTGCTAACGTTTTCAGAGCTTGCAGTCGACAAAACTAAGGACAAGGAGACTCAGGAGTTAATTGATCTCTCCACGTCACGTTTAACATCTCTGGGCGTTCCTTTACATCTTTGATTTCGTTCTCAGAGCTTCTTTGCTTGGCTCCTGATTCTGTGGATGCTCTCAACACATTCCCTTTTCGCTTTTACTCTGCAAGATACATAAAATTGTTTCAAAATTCTGTTGTCTGTTACTGTTAACAATAATTCTGATTACAACATAGCGTTCTTTTGTAGTTCATTTTGTCCTTTGTATGTACATCCCGCTAGGTTGAGTCAGTATTGAGTTCAAAAGCTATGTGAAAGGATTCTTTTCTCTGTGAGGTTAGGCTGCCAACTTGACCCTCTAGCTAGGTTATTTTGTTTGCCTTACATTTTTTTTTATTTTAAATTATATGGCTTGCTCTTTTTTTTTTTTTTAAATCAACCTTATTGAGACATAGTTTAATACATTTATAATAAACTAGAGGCCCAGTGCACGGATTCGAGCACTGGTGGGGTCCCTCAGCCTGGCCTGCATCCTCTTGCAATCTGGGACCCCTTGGGGGATGTCAGACTGCGGGGATCAGGCCGAAACCAGCAGTCCGACGTCGCCCAAGGGATGTAGTAGCGAGCGAAGTGGCAGGCGGCCAGGGAGGAGCCCTGGCTGGGCACCGTGCCGCTCCTGCTCATCCTGGCCCTGCTGTGCCTGCTGCTGAGTAGCACTGCCGGGGAGGCAGGAGAGGCTCGCGCGGCCACAGCTGCGCTCACCAGCCATGAGCCCGGAGTCGGGCACCCTTCGGTCATCTGAGCGGCGCTCCTCCTGTGGGAGCGCACTGACCACCAGGGGGCAGCCCCTGCGTTGAGTGTCTGCCCCCTGGTGGTCAGTGTGCATCATAGTGACTGGTCAAATGGTCGGCCGGTCGCTTAGGGTTTTATATATATAGATAGATGCACCATTGAAAGTGCTTTGATTAATGTGCCTATTCCTATGTAACCGACAGCTACAGTGGAGAACAGAATGATTTCAGCACCACGAGTTGCTCTGCGATACTTTGAGTGGGTCTCCTCTCTCTCTCCACCCAAACCCTCAGGCAACTACTGATATATTTTCTCTCTCAGTAGAGTCGTTTTACCTTTCCTAAAATTTCATGTGACTGAAATCATAGAATAGCACACTTTTATTTCTGGCTTCTTTTACTCAGCGTAATGTTTCTGAGAATCATAAATATTGTGTGTATCAATAATGCATTCCCTTTTATTGCAGAGCAATATTCCATTTTGTGGAGAAATCATAATTTGTTTATCCTGTCACCAGCTGATAGAGTGTGAGTTGTTTGCTGTTTTTTAGGGATGAATAAAGCTGCTCTGAATAGTCTCTCTCACAAGTCTTTGTGCAGATCTGAGTTCATTTCTCTCAGATAGACTTCTAGGAGTGGGATTGCTGGGCCCCATGATAAATGTATGTTTCATCTTATAAGAAAATGCCAAGCTGCTTTCCAAATCGGTCGTGGTAGCTCCCATCCCTCCCAAGGATTTGTGGGCGAGTGTTTCAGTAGCTTCCTGACCTGACCAGCATTTAGTATTGTCGGTGGTTTCAGTGTTAGCCATTAGTGGGCATGTGGTCACATCTCATGATTTTAATTGTGTTGTTCTCCTTTTGATTGCATGATTTCTTAGTTCCCAAATCAACATTCTATGGAAAAGGATCGTCAGTGAGGTTTTAAACATATTTTTCTCAATCCCACTATTAAAAGGTGTGGTTTCAAGGACTGCCCAGTCTGTTGAGCTCTGTGTTGTCACTGGGTCATGAACCAAAATGGAAATAGTCCCTACCTTCATGGAGCTTACATATTAGAGAGAGAGGAGACAGACATGAATCCAGCAACCTCATACGTAAATGTAAAATCATGACTTTGCCATGTGCTGTGTAAAGAGCGTGCAAAGGCTGTTGTATCTGTATTTCATCACGGGTTCTCCAGAAAAGTAAATCGTCTTGCGTGCTCCCTTTCTTAATACTTATTGCAAAATTCCTAAAATGCTGTTACTCTGTGGCCTGTAGTGACAGGTTCGAGCCTGGGAGAGTAACCAGCAGCCTGCAGTTGGAACCCCGTCTGTGGAAACGCCATGATCAGCCTTCCCATGACCATGCGGCTTCAGAGGAAGTTGGATATCGACTTGTTCCTCACACAGCCCTGGTTGAAACATACTTTCAGTGTCTTTAAAACTGTATCGGCAACACGTGGTTTGCACTTAATGGTGTTAACTGCCTTTTGAAAATTCTGTTTTTAACATTGTGGATACACTAGATTTGAACCATTCCTCAGTGATTAAAGAATGTCGATGCATGTTGTGATACCAGTGTTTGGTTTTTTGAAAATTACATCTTGTGAATTTGTTGGGAGATTTCCCACCGCCCTTCCACCCATGAGACAGCTCATCGTTTTTATTTAGATTTGAAACTGGTGTATGTTTTCACTTCCTGGAGGTCCGTGTGACTTGGCACAAAACACCAATGGCCTGTCTTCATGAGGGAGGTTGACTGTTAACGTCTTAAATGCTTAGAAACTTTATTTGATTCAGTGTTGTTAGAGCAATTGCATTCATGCCATGTTGCTATTATCTGCTCTATAAAGTGTTTGAGATAAGAGGCTGTTTGAGTCAGCTCTTCTAAAACTGGAAACTTCACTGACACTTGTCCCATTTGTGATTTCTGTGCAGTTACTGTGAGTCTGAAACATAATAGTAATCATTGTTCACTTATAAAGGACTTCTACAGAGAACATTTTTAGTAACTATACCTTTCTAATACTGTAATTGAGTATTCATGTTTGAAAGCTTGCCTCTCCTTTTAAGAAGACAAATTCTCTTACAAAGTATACAGCAGAGTACATTGTTTTGGAAGTATTGCTGGTATATCCCTCCACCCCCCCATCTACCTGTTGTCTGTCCTCTGTGACTTGGAGAAATTGCAAGGGAATTACGATGTACATATTGTGGCGTGTGGAGTCCAGCAGTGAAATTCTAGGGTGATCACTTTGGTGTTTATTTTGCCAGTCACTGTCATGGCAGGATAGATGGCACACTCAAGCCCGAGGAACACTTAATAAAGGGTTCGCTCCCAGCAGTGAGCAGGGACACAAGAAACCAGCAAGGATGGTATGCCGCGCCGCGCCCCCCCCCCCCCAACATCTCACATGTACAAGTGGAAGAGGGTGGGGCTCCTGGTGGTCAGGTGGGTCATGATGGGAGGTTTTGGTTTTTAATATCTAAGGATCTTTCCTTAATTTAAAGGGCCTAACTCTAACCCCACACTCTTCAGTTAGGTTCTAATGGTCTTCATTTTCAAGCACTTGACAGTTACATTCCCGCCCCTGGGAGATGGCACAGAGTCTGGGGGCATTTCCGCAGAATGGGAGTGCGGAAGGTGGGCCGGCCTCTTTGGGGGCACGGAGTACGCCGCTCCGCAGGCCCTTCTGCACGTGTGGGTGACCTGGGTGTCCACGCAGATTCACCTCGGCTTCAACGGGCAGTGTGAGCTACCATTCCTGAGTGCCCGCAGGCTGGACGCTGTCCTTGGGGCTGCCACACGGGGGAAGTATGCGCCCCTGAGATGCGTGCACTGTTGTGTTGTTGTTTTGAGGAACAGCCGCACAGTCGAAACACCCCAAAGTCCAACACTTCTTTCTGTTGTTTTAAATCAGGGGTCCTCAAACTACGGCCCGCGGGCCACATGCAAATACAAATATTGTATTTGTTCCCATTTTGTTTTTTTACTTCAAAATAAGATATGTGCAGTGTGCACAGGAATTTGTTCATAGTTTTTTTTTTAAACTATAGTCGGGCCCGCCCACGGTCTGAGGGACAGTGAACTGGCCCCGTTTAAAAAGTTTGAGGAGCCCTGTTTTAAATGGTGGATAACCTTGTCTTATATGCACTTTAAATCCTTATTATGTACTTGGGTGAAAAGCATTTCCAGCAGGCTGGGCTTTCTTGCGGAAGCAGCGTGGTTTGGTGGGAAGGTGGAGGCAGCTCAGAAGACTGAGGTTCGAATCTTGACTCGGCTTCTGGCTGATAATGATCTAGGGCAAGTCCCTATCATTTTGGAGCTTGTTTTCTTGGCTATAAATGGACTTAATCTTCTCAGATTCCTTCACTGAGTTGTTCAGGGCCACCTGAGGTATTTGATCGCCCTTTGAAATTTGCTATGCAAACGGAAAAGTGACGTTTTGTCTGCAGTTGGTCACGTGCCAGCAACGCAGATACAGACTCATAATATTCATAGTAACTTTTGACTTTGTTTTTTATTGGACATGAATGGTTAAAGAAAGTGTGTGTGTGTGTGTGTGTGTGTGTGTGTGAGAGAGAGAGAGAGAGAGAGAAAGCATTTGTATGCATGCTCCTGTGTGTGTGTGTGTGTGTGTGTGTGTGTGTGTGTGTGTGTAAGAAAGCATTTGTATGCATGCTCCCATGTAAGGATGTACGTTACTTAGTATTAGTCCGTGGTCGGCAAACTGCGGCTCGTGAGCCACATGCGGCTCGTTGGCCCCTTGAGTGTGGCTCTTCCTAAGCCTTAGGAGTACCCTAATTAAGTTAATAACAATGTACCTACCTGTATAGTTTAAGTTTAAAAAATTTGGCTCTCAAAAGAAATTTCAATCGTCGTACTGTTGGTATTTGGCTCTGTTGACTAATGAGTTTGCCGACCACTGGTCTAGGTGATCCAGGAATCAGTGGTGCTTTGACTTGGAGAGCCGCGTGTTGCAGTTTCATGCAGTTGGCTGCCTACCTGATAATAGTGTTTGTCACAGACTCTTGTTTTGATGGTGAGGATTAGAGGTTCCTGAGCCAAGACAGGTTGCATTTGATCTTAGGCAAGTTCCTTAACCTGTCTGAACGTTAACTGCCTTATCTGTAGGGTCAGAATACTACCTACCTGGTGGGTTTGTTGGGAGAATGAAACGAATTAGTGCACAAAGGATGGCTAGGCTAGTGCCCGGCATAGGCTCAGGCCTCAGTTAATGTTAATGGTTATTGCTGTTGCTTCTGTTACCGTCTCTACTACTATGTCTGTGTGCACCTTGAGTTCCAAGTTGGACTGACTTTTAGGCCAGGTGACTCAGCACTGTACTGAGTTGAGGTGTCTTGTGTGTGAGATTTCCGTGGGTAATTGAGGGCTGGCTGTGTTTGGAAACCTGAATTAATCATAGGGGCAGGGTGTGCGAGTGTGGTTGGTAGGTATCCCCGTGTGTTCCTGGACAACGCACCCGAATTTCCTGTCTGTCTCTCCCCCAGGGGAGATCCGGCCACAGCAGTTCTTACCGAGATCTGGTTCAGGGCTAATGAAATGCCGATCAGGGTGCTCTTACACGTTCGCCGAAACGTGCAGTGTAGAGTGTTGTTAAGCTGGAGACTTCCCCCTACGCCGTGTAATCAGGTAACTCGTCACCCCTGGCGGACTCTCGCTCTGGCAGTCCTCTTGTTTGCCGTCGTGTCGCCGTGTGTAATTGTCAGTTATTAATCAACCTGATGAGTTTCTGGTTGACTCCCTGGAGGGGTGTTCTTTGTGCTCTGCGCCTCAGGTTGCAGGGAGTTCTCAGGTGAGCTGAGAAGTGTCCGGTCACAGATGTGTTGTCTCAGGTGCCCCGTGGCCCACTAACAATCTTCTAGGTCACTGGGCTTGTGGCCCTGGCGAATCCCCATAGTGACCAGTGCTCCGTTGTGGCACTGGCCTTCCCAGGTGACACACATCACCTTGTCACTCACACTCAGCAATCTGCTGGATAGATGTGCAATTACTGAGGTTGGCAGCTCCCTCCTTTTGCAGGACCACACAGAAACCGTTTGTGATGATGAGATTGAGGACTAATCTAAATTGCTTTTTTAAAAATTGTTATTTTTTTTTTTAATTTTTTAGAGAGAAAGGGAGAGGGAGAGAAACATTGATGTGAGAGTGAAATATCAATTGGCTGCCTCCTGCATGCCCCCTACCAGGGATCAAGCCCATAACCCGGGCATGGGACAATGCTCAACCACTGACCCACACTGGCCAGGGCTAAATTGCCTCTTAAATACTCTGAAAGGAGTATTTAAGGGCCTCCAGGAGAGTCAGTGTGGGGCCAGGAGGGGAGGGCTTAGTCGCCATGGTGCCACGGCTGCAGGCAGCTGCTGGAGTCACTCAGGCTTCCACCCAGGTTTTCCTGTGCTCTCACGTGTCCTCAGGTTCAGGTCAGCTAGTCTTTTTGGGGAGACTGTTCACTTGAACTTTCCCTTGGTCCCCTGAGCATTAGTCACAGGATTAGTTCATCCTCGGACTCCACCTCCCTTTCCTCTCACCATCTCTCTCTCTCCGTTTGCCTGGAGCATGATGAAGCCTGTGGTGAGTTCTGGATTTTTTTCTTCACTCATCTCCCTCCCCCAACAAATTCGGCCCCACCCTCTGCTCCCAAGGGCTCGGTCCATAGCTTGGCCAGCATCTGCCAGAACTGAAGAGGAATCCATCACACTTACAATGCCATGTGGGCATGTCGCTTCCCCCACTCGGATCAGGGATGGTTTCAGGGTTGTCTTCGTAGCAGAAGCCACAGTGTCGGGGTCCAGGCGGTGCTCAAACCCCATTTGTAGAAAGGTCTCCTTTGCTGCTGGAACATTTGTGCTGACTTTGGGGGTGCTATCAAGGCAATCTCTCCCTGCGAGGGGCTCCCGCTGGTTACAGCCAGAGGCTGGGGAGTCCCACACCAGGGCCTGCAGGGGGAGTGGCTGACGGTTGGTCCCATGGCCGGTGGTCCCTCCTTACAGAGTAAGCAAGTTGACACCCAGTGTGCATGTTGTACTGGGAGAGAGGGTCTTTGTGATTTTTTTTTTTTAAGTAAATGACCATAACTCCGGCTCCGTATGCTCACACCCTGTAACTGTAACTTTTGCCTGGCCAACAAATATGTGCCACTTAGATAAGATCCTATTGGGACATTTAAAAATACATGAGTAACTACGGACAACCAGCAGATAAAGTGGCAGTAGGTGGGCCAGTGGTAATCCAACCAAGGCCGCCTCTGCCTTCAGACCACATGCGCTTATTACCCTCCATAAAACGTTATTGCGCTAATTATCACTGAGGCATCTGAACCTAAAGGAAGTGGAGGGGCTGGGAGAGGCCAGGTTCAGTCCAGAGCCTGAGCTGCCTGTCCCCTTCCCCTCTTCGCTTCCTTTACTGTGTTTATAAAAGTCCTTTCCTGGGTCTTGAACTTCTAAAATAACTGAGTTTTTGTTTCTGACAATGTAATGAATGTTGAATTTTATCTCCTCTCATGTCTAGGAGCTTTAAGTCAGTTTGCTTTTTGAAGAAAAAAAGAAAAAGCACGTAAGAGGCGATTTAATAATGTCTTTAATTCTACCGTGTGTCCTTGAAATTTGCTTAATGCAATTTTAACTTTAAGACTGTTACTAAAACATTTCAAAAAAGGATTATATCCACATTTCAGACAACTTTATCACATCATTGTACATTCCTCTTTCATGGATGATAAATAAAACCTTCAATTTGCATATCTTTGTTTCTGTAATAAAGTTATTGGCAGTTTAAATGGTCACGGAGGATTTATTTTTCTATCCATATGCCCTGTGGGAGTGTGTGTGTGGGGGGTGCCATGCCATAGCTTGAATTCATCTGAGAAATGCAAGTCTCAGACCATGGCTGGTAGGAGAGGTGTATAAAAGCACCCAGTTTCTTACACTTCCTGTGTGCTCTGAGTGTCTGGGAAAAATTTAAACGTCTTTGTATCTATACTCTTTCTCGGCCTGCACAGTAATACTGGTGAGGTTTCAGACAGAGGAGAATAGTGACCCTTCCTTGCCAAAGGCCCCCAAAGGACAGGTTTGCGAACCTAAATTGGGAGAATCCAGGTTGGATAAGTGCAGTGATTTTAGAGATGCCAACTCTTTGGCCTTCAGACTTGGAGTATGAGGGCACCTGTGCGTCTCTGTGTGAGTTCCGTTGCTTTATTAGCACTTACGAGTGTAGAGCTTGACAAGATTCATAAGTAAATATATTTTAGTTGTTTGATTATTTTATTACCGATCGTTGGTAGCGCACTAGCCCTTGACCGCCTCTGGCAGTTGGAGAACAGCAGTCTAGAGCAGCGGTGGCCAAGTGGTGGTCCGCGGACACTGGTGGTCCGGTCTGTGAGGTCCAAAAGGTTGGCGACCACTGGTCTAGAGAGTACATAAGAGAACTCGTTTCAACCCAAACACACACCTACTAGCTCCCCAGTTGACATGCTTCAGACTTGGGGCCCTACCCCCAATCCCGTGGAAATCACATCCCTGGGTGCCCGAGGGCAGAGACAGAACAAGGCTGCTGCAAATAGTGGGGAAAGGGTAGTCACTAATGAACTGGTTTTCCCTCGCATTCCCCTCCTCCAACCTCACCAGGCCAGGTTCCTCCCAGAGGTCGAGTTGGTTTTAGGCAAAAGCGCTATGGTGCTGTAACGTCTTCACGGAGCTCACGTGCCTGAATATTGTACCAGTGACATGCTCATCATGATTTCCATCTTTATCGCTGTTAGAACACAGCTGTAGAAGAATAGCAAGGCTGTTTCAGAAGAAGGCGATTTCTGTATCTGATGTTCAGAGGACCCGTTGGGAGTGAGCTAGAAACCCTCAGCGACTGGTTATCAGGGGCTCTGTACCCAGCGAGCTGCGGCCTGTCCTCCTGCCTGCAGGCCCCTCCCACCCCCAACAGCTGGTGGTAGACTGAGGACACTGGGCCAGGGTCCGAGAGACGTTCCTGCCTGGACCAGGGGTAGGATTTCTCCTTTCCATTCCTCTTGCTACTTTTGGGTGAGGGGGGCGGGGGTGTCTATAAGAGCAGAGTGGGACATTTATTTAAAACACTGCAAATGGTTGTTAGGAACTTCCAACCGTATGGAGTGACTTCTTTTGAAATCTTTCCTTTTGGAGTAACTGTCTATTTTGTTCTGGAAAAAGAATATTGATGTATCTAGAAAAAAATTCTTTGTGATCAGTTTATTTTTCTCTCCTTTTCTTTCACGTACTTGGCTATTCTTCAGGTCATTTTCATAATATTTTTAAAATTTAAAAATTCCCCCTGATATCTTTATAGACTATAAATTTCAGGATGTTAGGACAAAAAGTGCCTTTAGGAATCACTCACCTGCCAAGTGTGTTATAGTTATATGATGCCAGGGTCATCCATTAGAATAAATTTTTATTGTCCTAGGTTGGTTCCTCCCCTTCTCACATCCCCCCTCCTCAGTATCACCCAGCTTCTCATGTGACTTCTTTTGACAGAGAGAATTAAATTGTTGACCTGCCTTTCAGATGCTGGGTATGGTGCTAGATTAGATGCATTCTGTTCATGATCACACTTAAGCCCAACATGACGTGGACATGGTAGTGTGACCTCTAGCATACAGGTGAAGGAACTGCCGGGCAGCTGTGTTGACAAGGACCATTCAGGTTGGCCCCTTTGTTGCTTGGGGATGCATTCTGGAATTTGGGGACGCATTCTGGAATTCTTGGGAAAGCCCTGGCACTGCCTCTGTCGTGGGCACCTTTGCCTCTCACCATCTAGCGAGGCCCGGGGAACAGGAGCCTGAAGGAACGAGATTCTCTAGATGGGGTTTGGTAGGAAGGTAAGAGGAGGTGCAGTGGGGACATCTCTGGCAGGCTGTGTATTCCAGCGAGGCATGCCCAGGTGGGAGCTGGCGGGTGCCCTTAACGGGAGTGTGGGCATTGCGTGCGCCCACAGGAGGTGCGTGTGGGAGCGCATGCGTGCATAGCCTTAACACCTCGCTGTCTGTCCCGCAGGGCTCATCTCTTCCCTCTTGTTTCCCTGTGACCTTCTGGCCAGCTCGTGCAGTCACTGCAGTTGTTTGTTGCTTATCTTCCTCTGGAGGCTCTGCCCCCTCCCATCCTTTGTGTCCTGATGGCCTGCCCAGCACCCCATACTCCCTTAGCTCCCTCCAAGTGTTACTACAAGCATTGTTAAATGACTGGCTTCAGAGTGGGGCCCAAGGAAGTGTGAATGGGTTTTTGACCCATTGAAGTCTGGGTTCTTGCCCACCCCTCCTCCATTCCCCCATTCCTCCTCCTCTTCCTCTCTTTCTCCTGTTTGCCAGCTTGGGCCGGAGGAGCCAGTTCCCAGCAGAGGAGGAGCCAGCTGCAGGGGAGGGGGCAGTCTTGGGAGCTGAACTAGGCAGGACCGGGTGTGGGGGTGAAGCAGGGCGCCTCTCGGGGACTAGCTAGGTATCCACAGTGGAACAGACCTGGCTGTTTCCAGGAGATTTAGCCTGCCTTCCAGATCCTGGGAAAACCTGTGTCTTGGCTAGAAAGGCAACTGCAGAATCAGCAGCTCGGGGCCTCCTGCCTACACAGCTACAAGTGTCCTGGTGCGAGTGACTGGACGTAATTCCGGTTTCCACGTGAGCCCACGGAACCCAGAGGGAACAGAAGAGCGGCCTCAGAGGGCAGCCCTCCCCGCTCCAGGACCCCTTTTCTCTAAGGCTGCTCCTTCTGCCTGCCCCAACTCTGCCCAGCGAAAGCTCTAAATTTGCTCTTCTCCGCCCTGCCCCAGGGCAGTGTGGAGGCCGAGCCTCTCCACTTAGGGAGGGGGTGGCAGGGACCACAGGGCCCTGGGCACCCAGGAGGCCTTGATGCCAGAAGCGACTCCAAGCATGGCTTCCTCAAAGTCTCATCCCTCCTGGCTTCTCAGGGACCAGGTGTCACTTTGTTTTATTTTCATCCTTCCATTTTCACCTCCATCTTAGTGTATCCGATAACAGAACGCTTCCTTTGGACCAAGGAAAGTAGCGTCAGACAGTGGAAAACAAAAGTTTTGCGTGGTTCTTTTTTTTCCCCGATGAAATCTGCATCATTTCACCGTTTGACAAGTACTGCTGCTACAGGGCAGGGCGGCCTGGCCGGAGCTCAGTGTCAAGGAAAGCTGGCTGTTCCATATCTTTATCCTCACCATAAAGAGAGCAGTATTTGTTGAGCTCCTGACGTGTGTGTGCCGAAGACAGTATCATCTGATTTAATCCTCACAACAGTCCTATGAGGCAGGTATCACTATATCCCTGCCCTTTTACAGATGAGGAAACTGGGGCTCAGAGCAGGTAAGTAACTCGCCCAAGGTCGCACAGCTGGGAAATTGAAACACAGCTTGGTCCCAGGTCTCCCTGACTCCAGTTCCATGTCAACCTAGTAAGGGCTATCCCTGGAAAGCTCAGTAATTTGCTTCACTGCCCTTACAGATGCACGGAACTGGCCAAGAACAGGAAAACGGCAGTGTGGGGCAGCTTGGAGGGCGCTGGAGAAATGCAGGCTCATGAATACCAATTAACCTATTGGAACATGCTCAGTGCATAGAGTTAAGAGCCTATGGGATGATTTAATCTAATTTATAGATGAGGAAGCCAACCCAGAGAGGTCGATAAACTGCACATACACTGTGATTTCAGAAGGCAGTGACATGAGGTGTAGCTCAACTCATCATCCACTGTTATTACCGGTGGGCTCCCTCATTCCATTCTGTGTCTATACCTCCTGTGTACCTCCAAACCCCCAGCGGTCCCCCTTTCCTGCCTTGGAGCTCTTGACTTAGATCCTCATTGGCACCCTCTTGCGAATCCCACAGGACCCATTCCAGCTCTCCCAGCCCCTGCAGACCCCTTACCTGGTTTTAGGGCCCCAGCACTGCAGGAGCTCTGAATCTGAACTCTGGGTTTGCGTGTGGAAGCTGAGGACAGGGGCAGTGAAGGCTGGACTGTGGTTTTGAAAATACAGTGTCTGGAAGCACAGCCTTGTCTATTAGTTTACGTTTGTGGCTGCTTTTGTGCTCCAGGGCAGAGCTGAGTAGTTGCGACAGAGACCATATGGCCCACAAAATCTCAAGTATTTACTCTGACCCTTTAAGAAAAAGTTTACCAACTCCCACTGTAGAGCAACCAGCTGATGTTGAACCTCTAAAGCCAGACTGCCTCAGACCTCCCTCTGTAGGTTCAGGAGCTCTTCCTGTAAAGATTGGGATCGCCAAGGGCACAGCAGAGGGGGAAGAGGTGGCGGATGTCCAGCAAGTTCTTTCGATTTCCTGGGTCATTCTTTTTTGTTGTTAATCCTCCCTTGAGGATATTTCTCCATTGATTTTTTTTTTTTAAGAGAGAGTAGAAGGGAGAGGGAGAGACGGAGAGAAACATCGATGTGAGAGAGAGAGACATCGATTGGTTGCCTCCACCACATGCCCCGATGGGGCAGGGGGATCTAACCTGCAATGGAGGTACGTGCCCTTGACCAGAATTGAACTTGAGACCCTTCAGTCTGTGCGCTGACACTCTATCCACTGAGCCAAACCGGCCAGGGCCATCAGTCATTCTTAATACATCAGCGTCTCAAAGCTTGTATGTTCCAATGAGCCCTGAATTTTCCCCTTTCCCTATCTTTGATCCACTGCGTTGCTCAAACCAAAGACATACTCTTTTCTTTTTCTTTTTCTTTACCTGCCACATTTTCTTTAACTTCTAATCCATCACCAGCTCCCGTTGGTTCTCCAGAGCCCACCCAGAAGCTGTCCTCTCTTCTCCATCTCCCCTGCTCTGACCGCCGCCATGGCTGGATGGAGGCCTCGGCTCCTAGCAGCTCCTGTCTTTCAGTTCGTCTCCCTCTGTATTTTCTTCACAGGAGCCATTACGGGCTGTCATGGTCTTGCATAGTTTTTTCTCTTTACTCTCCCCTCCCCCCTCTAGAATCCAGGCTTCAGGAGAGTGCACCTGTTTGTCCTGTTCTGCATTCACTAACGTGTCCCCACGTTGCCTGGCACATCCTGGGTGCCTTATGTATGAGGGGATGGATGAGGTGGTTGGTGTGGGAAACACCCTCAGAAATGACATATCAGAAACATCAAAAGGGATGGTTTCAAATTTGCCAAGAACATGTATCCAGCTCCCTGCTCCATTCTGATGTGGGTCCTGCCCCCTTTCCCCCTTCCCCAAGCACAGCCCCGCCCTGCATGGGGTGTCACGTTGAAAGAGCCCTTCATTATTGCTGGACGTGGGCCTTATCCCCTAACAAGTGACAAAAAGAAAAACATGGGAACCGTTGTCCTCGGCCAGTGTTTGCCACACTTTTGGAACCTAGATTCCTAGAAGTGTATGTTACCCTGTGATCCATGTGCACCTGTGTACATGTGTACACACTTACACGTTTCACAAAATACTACTCACTCCAGGCATTTTCTAGTCTAGTCTATTTGGTTCTGTTCTGTTCCATTAAAACAGTGCCGGCTGTTAACCCATTACATGGATTTCATGACCCGTTCGTGTGTCATGTCCTCAGTTTGTGAACAGTGTTTAAGTTACGGTCAGAACTCACCACCTGGAGGAGACCCCAAACGAAGACGATGCCAGGCAAACCGCCAGGTGCTGCCATGCAGGTCCACGAGCTGCCGGAGACGGCCCTGGGTCTAGCGCGCTCAGGAAAAATGAAAGTCACTATAGAGGTTAGATTGAGGATTTGATTTAGTTGTTGTTCTTATCTCTCTCTTTTTTAAACTATTTCTCACTAATCAGTTCTACAATATCGACTCTTCGTGTGTGTGTGTGTGTGTGTGTGTGTGTGTGTGTGTGTTTTCCCTCTTATGTACTGATGTTTTTATTGCTAACAGGGAGTTGTCTGCTATTCCCCAGGTGTTTTTTAGTTAAAAAACAAAAATGGTTGGCTCCTTCATATCTTATTACTCATTTACCCCCTTTACTTTTTACATTAGTTTTTTTCAAACTGTGTGTAAAATATATATTTATATAATGTTTATATATTATATAATATGTATTTATATAATATATTTATATAATATTTATATATATATACACACACATATATATATAACGTGAAAGTGTATTTATGAATGAAGATCTTTCTTCCCTTATGATTTTGAATTCCTTAACATTCAATGAAACATGACCCACACAGTTATGGTAAAAAAAAAAAAAAAAAACCAACACAACCACCCATATTATTTAGATAAGATGCAGATACCTCTGAAAGCTCTTACTCTCAAACATACTGCACAACTGTAATAAAATTATAGCCTTTTCCCCTCCATTAAATGTAATTTTTCCTGACCTAAGAAATGAGCATTTTCTCCTGCATGTTTCCATCTGAAATGTTTTCAAGTCAACCTTCCTACAATTTTGAACCCTAGCATGAAACCAAGGAGAAGGCTTGTAAATAAGACCCAGTCATTCCTGCTTTCTGCTGTTCGCTCTCCGTTGTCAGGTCATTGGCAGGATTGACGAGATTGACAGTGATGCCCTGGGTGGGTCCTGAAGAGGTGCTGCTTTTGTTTAGTTTTGGCTCTTTGGAAATTCTGAGATCCTGAAATTAGTGACTGGTCTGTAAACACCTATCAGGTTTTCTGGCCCCTCTCACTATAAAATGCAGGACTTGACCAAGGTAGACACCGTTATGATCCAAAGCCCAGGCCGATGGCTGCATTGAATGAATGAACTATGACTATGCCCTGACCAAGTCTGCAATTAAACCTCAGCTTGATGATCACTGTACAAAGATTGGGCCAAAGAAAACTTCCAGCAGCTAGGTTACTGTGAGCCAGAATTGGCTTCCTGGGCAAGGGAGAGGTGCAGTAGAGGAGACATGGAGTGAGGGGTGCATAGAAGGCTGATGTAATAATAGAGGGGGCGCGGGGGGGGGGTGGGGGCGCGGAGAGAGGATCTGAGAGAGTAGGAAAGCTCCAAGTGAATTTCTTAAACTACACCCATAAGTAGGCTGTTACCTTCTCCTGCCACCAGCTTGCTGGAGGCCCCGCCCACTGCCACTGGCAGTGTTTGGTGCTGCTTTCATGATGGACGGGTTTGGGGGAATCGGATGTGATTTACTGAAAGACATTGCACAGCCAGCTCTGCTCTCTTCCTTCTGTCAGAAAAGAGATGGTCATGACGTCGTCACCATTTATTGGGACCTGCAGGTGCTGCCCCTGTTCTAGGTGTTTCACAAACCATCGCTGGCCTCCACCAGTCTCTCGGGCCTTTATTCTGCCAACAAGGAAGCCAAGGCTTTCTGTGGGACCATGGCTTGCTCAGGGCCGCACAGGAAATGTCGGGCTCCAGAATTTCTGTTTTTATTGTAACTCCGCCCGCTTCTTGCACCTAGGTCAGTTACCTTGTGAAACGTTACCCCCACCCCAGCCCACCCCCATCCTGTGGTCTTCCCATTTGGTTTGTAAATAGTGTGGTAGTATAATCAACAAGCTTCTTAGGTCAGGATTAGGAGAAACCACATTCTTGGCCTATTGTTATTTCCCTGGGAGGGTCCATTGTCCTTCCTTGCTGGGTCATGTTTTTTCCCTGTAAGATTAACGGCCTAACTCTGAAAGCCACTGGGTTCCCAGGGCTCAGATCACCTCTCTGCAAAAATGGTTGGGCTGCATGTGAGCCCGGGCCCTCCAGGTAGCTGGTTTGGGGCCTTGTGTTCAAGTGTATCAGAAAGGCAGGTCCCACGGGGCTCCCCATGGGTCTTGGATGCGGTCATGGCAGGACCCCACTGCGCAGGAGTTGCTGGCTCTTGGGGGCTTTTGTGCTTTGCTTGACATTATCCACATTCGGTAGTTATGGTCTACCCTGCCCCCTCTCTTCCTCCACATCCCGTAGCTTTTCGCTTTCTTCTAAAAAGCGAGTTGAGTACGTCTTTTCCAAAGAAAAGAACAGAGGGTCCACAGTAGATCATTTGGTGGCCTAACTGCTTTAACCATAAAGCCGCCTCAGTTCCCTGCACTCAAAGCATGTCAGACCCGTGGCCGGCGGGCCACATACCTCGTTTGTGGCCCACCAGCCGTGAGTTTGACATGCATGCTCTGGGCTTGGAAATGGACACATGAAAGAAAAGGCCAAAGGGATGTTGGATTTTCCCAAGTTGAAATCTTTGGCATCTTTACACAGCGGGGTGATTGAACTGGGAACGTGGGTCTGACGGACCTGTGTTTGGGGTCAGGGCTGCGCCTGGGAGCGGGTGACTGGGGTGGCGGGCTCCCGCTTCTGACCTTGGCCTTGAGCAGTTCCCTGCCCTCAGCCCACCAGCAAGAGTTAATTGCGGCTCCCCTGCTTGCTGATGGTGCTGCTAGTAAAGAATTCTAATGCATTCTGTGAATAAGTTTGTAAGGAAATGATTTGGTGAACTGACTGAAATACACATATTTTTAAGCTTCTTTAAAGATTTTCAGACTCACTTATTTTCCTCAGAGATTTTCTTGGGCTCCCCCACCCACTCCCCAGTAATAGTTAAGCAGTTTTCTTGTTTGCTCTCTAAATCTTCCTGGAGTACAATAGTTCTGAAAATAAGAAAGTCCGTTGGCTGGAAACATGGGGTGGGCATGGGTTTATGTAATTTGACTTCTTTTCTCTCCAAATCAGTAAATATTTACAAATGACCTTATCAAACAGCCCGGGTACATTCGGTCACTTGAAAGCAGGCGGAGCAGGACTGCCCATCGGCCAGCTGCCAGTCCCATGGGCCTCGCGGGAGAGACTTTTTTTTTTTTTTTTTTAAATAAAACGCCGTCCACAGACCAAAAGCCTCCCACAGAAAGTGGGCCTCAGCAAGTCTTTCTCATTCCATGTAACCAGTTTTATAAAATTTGCATTTTAAAGTTGGACTTCTAAAGACAACCCCGTTAGGCCTGGAGCAGAGCGCAGGGAACAGAGGAATCTGGAGATAAATGCAGGCTGGCTTAGGTTTACCGCAGCCCCGGTTCTTCTGTTTCTCGGGGGAGAATTACAGAATTCCACTTCAAGCTTAAATGTCATACTTTTGCGAGTTAGTAGGAAAAAAGGAGCAGATTACTTTTCTGGCTTGCAAAATAGTACCGTGTAACAGGGTTTAAAAACAACAACAATTCTTGTTTTTCTAAAGCGGAGATGGAGAGGCATCCTTAGCCCACGTTTTCTTTCCCTGTTTCAAATCTGACATTTAAAATTCGTTTTTAGAAGAGAATGAATACGTGTTCTTCAAAGTTGACACTGAAAAATAGTAAAGAAATCTAAGTGTTTTTGGCCGTTAAGATATGAACACGACAATATTACTGTCTCAGCCTCACCTGGTAATAACATGTTCATTTTGTCTGTCAGACTTCACACGAGTTAAACTGAAGCGCAGGTTCTGGTTTCTGTTGTCCGAGTATAATTATAATACTACGGTATTTACGGCTGGCAAACAGTTGACAAATAAGTGAGAGAGGCTTTCAAAAAATAAGTGAATAATAGTAGCTATATATCTACTTCATGCAAAGTAATATTTTCTGTACTACTCACTTTTGTATATTAATTTTCTTAAATAAGTAACGATGATAATAGCTACACATCTACTTTATGCAAAATAATACCTTCTGTACTAATCACTGTTGTATTTTCATTTTCTTTGCAGAGTATTGGGAAAGGGTCATTGTGGTGCATAGACCCGGAGTATAGACAAAATCTAATTCAGGCTTTGAAAAAGACACCTTATCACCCACACCCTCATGTGTTCAATACACCTCCCGCCTCTCCTCAGGCATATCAAAGGTAAGCAATTCAGATTTACTTTTTTTGTGTCTACTGAAGTTGCCTTATATTGGCAGAGAGCGGCGGTGAAACTAATTTAATAGACTGCATGCTTTTAAAATTAGGCAAATGAGAAAGAGAGAAAGTCTTATCGGAGGTACCTCTGCTGTTGTGTTTCTTGCAAACCTTACCGCTTTTGCTGCTTTGGAGGAATGGGTTTTCCGAAGGCTGCAGGGTGGATGAGAGACTGCCTTCCAGGGTAGAAACATATACCAGGAAAAGTTGACAGCTCTGACTTCTCAGCATGCCACAGTTTGTTGGAATAAAAGTACAGAATGAGCTGCGTAGGGGAGTCTGTCTTCCCGTCCTCTGACCGGAGTGCCTACAGCGTCCACTGCAGGACTCACCCCACTATTGTCGTTCTGGTCGCCATGTGGATGGGCTCCCGAGTGACGGTTCTGTTGTGGTTACTTGGTGTTTGCCTCTTCAAAGCCAAGCACAGAGAACCATGGATACATCTGTTCCCCTTCACATGCCCATTTGTGTTGCGGCAAGGAGGTCCCCGGTGCCGTTTCTACAAAGATATAAGTGGAGGGGAGATGTGTATGTAGCTTGCTACTTTTCAAAGAAGTGTGATTAGTGTTAGATTGTGTGTGTTTTTTAAAGCCACCTAGAACAGAACCAACTTTTAAAATTGATTTTATCTTACATAGTGCTTGGCTTTGAAATAGAGCCCTCAATCCCACAGAAAGAATAATTTATTTATTTTTATCCTCACCCGAGGACATTTTTCCATTGATACTTAGAGAGAGTGGAAGAGAGAGGGAAAGACAGGGAGAAACATCGATGTGAGAGAAACACACCAATTGGTTGCCTTCCACATGAGCCCCGACCAGGGCCCGGGCTGACCGAGGTATGGGCCCTTGACCGGAATCGAACCCGGGACCCTTCAGTCCACAGGCTGATGCTCTATCCACTGAGCCAAACCAGCTAGGTCAGTGGTCGGCAAACTGCGGCCCCTTGAGTGTGGCTCTTCCACAAAATACCATGTGCGGGCGCGCACGTGCGATTGAAACTTCGTGGCCACACTCAAGGGGCCAAAGAGCCGCATGTGGCTCGCGAGCCGCAGTTTGCCGACCACTGAGCTAGGGTAAAAGAATAATTTTTAATGTCTAGTAATGTTTCTGTTGTGACCATCCAGCGAAGAGAAATTATCCTTGGACTGCGGGTTTATGTCAATGAGAAATGGCGTGACTTCATAGATTTCAGCAGTTTTGTGGTCCATGGCTCCTGCAGATCCTTTCTCTAGCCTTGTGCTCTGCAGAAAGGAGCAGGGGGATGCTCGGAAACGGCGTTAATGAAGTTCCTGCGCATCTCAGTTGAGAGCATTCCATCACAGGGGTAGACAATCAGTCTTCAGCAAGAGACGGGGAGGAACAGCTGGGCTCTCTGAGAAGACTGCTGTATGTCTGCTTTTGCTAGGCGATTAGCGTGATGGTATCCATAGCAACCAGAGCGTCTCCATAGTAACGCGTAGCCGAGACAGGTGCAGTTGCATCACAAGGCTGTTTGTTGCCTGGCAAAAGGACAGGCCATTAGTACTTAGATATACGCTGTTGCCTTAGAAACAAATAACCTAACATAGCAACTACAGTAGGTTTGAAAGATTTGGGAGGGGAAGAAATGGTTGTAGCAGCTTCTGTCTGTGTTCATAAAAATCAGCGGAAGCATACTTGATTGGAAATGACAACTTGAGGTCACAGAGCTGTCGGAGATAGAATGGGATTTTCCAGAGCAACCCAGCCAACGTTGTAGAAACATCCAGAAGGACAGAGCCATATGCCTGGTTCTCTTCTGGTGGCTGTAGCCACTCCTGAAATCTGGAAGGGAACTAGGATCAGAGTGGAGAATCGCCGACATACAGGGTTGGTGGGGGAGGAGATGACACCAGGTATTGGAATATTTCCCAGATTCTCTTGTTCCTTTGTCATTCTACTCTCCCTACCCTCCAGACCTCACAGAATACTCCTTCCTCTATTCCCCACCTTGGACCTCGGAAGTATTTCATATCCTTCGGCTGCTGGGGGAAGTTAAGACCATTAAGTGTTATTCACTGGGTCATATCGTTGGTTCATTTAGACCAGTGTTTTGTTGCCAAGCGTGACCCAAGGGAAACATGGTAATTATTTAATAATTTGAAGGATTATAGCAGAGCTCTGGGGGTTGCAGGAGGGATGCACACTCAGGCGAGGCTTCCCGAGCTGGCCCGAGCCTAATGACTTCATTAGATTTTTAACGTAGGCATAAAAATGCAGACGAACCAGAGCTTTGTTAATGAAAATGATTCCAAACAATTACTCCAGATTCTGTACTGTCACCGCCAGCACCTTGTCCCCCAGTTGACTGAAGAAAGAAAAAAGTTCCCATATTTACCCACCCCGGTACTTGGATTTCACCTCCATGAAGGTCACTGGATGTGGTGTGAGGTAACAGATCAGATTCTAACCGGCCTCTTCCATGTCTTAACTCTGTAAGAGCAAGTCACTTCTCTTTCCTGAGGACTGAAAGCCATTCGTGGGAGAGCTTAGGGTACTAAATACTGGATGACTGTACGATATTTGTATGACTTCTAATGAGGTGGTATTCAGCTCCATTCTAAGCCTCTGGCCACTTGTTGACGTGACTTAGGGAAGATGGAAATGGAGCAAAGTGAGTCATTAAACAGCGACCAGAAATGCCAACCAGACATGGCATGGCTGGGTCTCCTGTGTCAGCTCCGTGCAGGCTTGCTGTGCAGGGCACCTGGGAAATGCTCAGCATTCACGGAGCTGGTACTTAGCATGTTGAAGATGGTGATTACGCTAGATGGGTGGTTATTGCTTGTACTCGCAGGTGTGCTTGGCAGGGAGCGCTCTGAGCCGAGCTGCAGGTGGCCAAACATTCTGCAGGGGAAAGGAGGGATCTGAAAACGCTGCCCCCACACTCTGTTCATGTCCGAAGTGCGTGCTCTCATTGCCTATGTACTCTTAGATGGTTGTTAGGACGTTCCTGCTGCTTTTGATACCACATTTATGCATTGTTTTTCATGGGAATGCAGAGTTCAATGACATTAGCTCCTTATTAGGTTGCAAAGGCTGCCATGGCAAAGCAACAGCTGAGTAACAACAGGCATTCATTTTCTTTCCCTTCTGGAGGCTAGAAGGTCAAGATCAAGGTGTCAGCAAGCTTGACTCCTTCTGAGGGCACATCTGCTGTTTTGCTGGCATTTTTTGACATTCGTTGGCCTGAAAAAGCATCACCCGGATATTCACGTGGTGCCCTGCTGGTGTGCTGTCGGTGCCCAAATTCCCACCTTTTGTAAGAACACTGTTCGTATTGAACGAGGGGCCCACCCTTACCCCAGTATGACCTCATTTTAGTAATTACATCTCCAGTGACTCCATTTCAAATCAGGTCATATTCTCAGGTGCTGGTAGCCAGAACTTGAACATGAATTGGGGGAGATGGACACAATTCAACCCAAAAAAGCCCTTTTTTAAAGTAAGGCATTTTGCTGATAAAAAACATGGAGGAGAAGAAAGTAATGAAATGTTCAAAAACAAAAGGATGGGGCATGTCAGAGGGATACCAGAGCCAACCTGAAATTGCTCCCAATGGCCAAAACTGGGACAAGAAAACAAATAACATAGCATTGGGTTGTAACCAAAAATCCTCCTATATAATAAAAGGCTAATATGCAAAGTGTCCACTCGGGAGTTTGACCGGGAGACTGGGAGTTCGATCACTCTCCCTGACGTGCGCTAATCACACACAGGAGGCGGCGCAGAACGAAGATAGGCCCCAATTGGCCCTGATCGCCAGCCAGGCCTTAGGGACCCTACCCATGCATGAATTTTGTGCACTGAGCCTCTAGTCTATATATATAATAGGCTAAGTAACCGGTTGTATGTCCGATGTGCACTGGCAATTTAAAAATATTTCTTCTAATTAATTTCCTTTTAATGTGCATGAATTCATTCACCGGGCCACTAGTATGAAATAAATATCTCTGCGTCCACACTACTATAAACAAATGACTGACTGATTAGCTGTAGAGACAAATTTCCCCTACAGAAAAATTCAGATAAGTTAGGTAGGCACTCCTCCATTCCAGGAGTTAGAGCTTAACCTTTACAGTATTAGAGCAACACCCTGTAAATAGCAGATATCCCATACCAATCTTCATGACAACAGATTGCTTTAAAAAGGCACGTACGTATGTGCATCGTATGTGATACCTTCACTGGTATAGGCACCGATCCAAAATCAGTTTATTGAAAAAGCACTTTAATCATCTCTCAGCACAGGTGGTAACAGGTTTTACAAATTAATCAAACAGCATGGTTTGTAGTTTCCTGGATGGTCAGTTTTCAGAGAAGGGAAATTTAATGAAATCCATCTAATTTGGGAGACAGCTCAGCATCTCAGAAGCCTCTGGTCTGTGGGTCTGTGTGATGGGTCGGCCACAATTGGGCTCTAGATGACCATAAACCCTGACTGAGGAGACTCCCCTCCCTCACCCCATTAAACCTTCCATTTGTTGTTTCAATATCTTCCCCCTAATAATGACAGACGATTTTATAGTTTGTGTAAAGTATAGTGACCTAACATGTACGAAGTTAGAGAAATCCATAAGACTGTTGTTTGATCATCTAGATCTAAAAATTGATTTCTTGGATGACTTCAAGGTTTGCTGAATCAAAACATTTCAAGAAAGTTTCTGTTGCTCTCACTTTTATTTATTTATTTTTTTGGTAAAGAAATTTTGGACATTTAAACTTATCATTTAGCTCTTTATGCCTCTCTTTGCTTCTTCTGAGCAATTTAATGGGCCGCAAAAATAAAGAAAGAAGTAAGTAAATACCACCTCTCCAAAGATTTAGCCTTTCAGATATTGAGGGCCTTTGTGAAAAGGGCTGATTTTAGTGCTGACTCAGCAAAAGATTCTAGTTTATCCTGCTTGCCTTTCTGTTCATGTGCTGTGAGTTTATTCTTTAAAACTCTTTCAATGCCTGTGTAGCAGAGTAATACCACTAAGAAGGTAGAAATTGTAGAGTGGTCAGTATACAGTTGCATTAATGACATCTTCAGATTCCTCAGCAGGTAACTAAGCTTTGGCCCAAGGAGTGAACTGATAATGGCGATGGGGGGCGGGGAATGGGAGGGGGTAGGGAAGGTGAGATGTGTGGGGAGCTCATCCTTTTAGACAATTAGACGATTAGAAAGTCCTCAGAATGTTAAGCTTGTTAATCCCCCCACTAAAATGCTGAATTTGCACAGAGCAAGTAATCCGTTGCTTGGGTAACATCCAGTAATTTTTTTTTTACCTTTTAAGACATCTGTCATTTCAGTTATTCAAAGTGGTGTGCATTTAATAGTTGCCAGAAAAACTGCAGGGCCACAAGAAAGTCGGTGTTCACCTGCATTGAAGGCGTTTGTTAGATTGTTGTGTCATTGCAAGTTTTCATTCAGTCAAGCATAAAGGGCTGTGAGGATTTAGGCTAGTTGCATCATTATTACACCACTTACTAGTATATTTACTTGTAAGCAACAGATGTGATGGAAACTATAAATAGTTTTTTAAATGAGTCTCATGTTCAATACACCTACTTGTGTAAGTTTAATTAAAAAGGGTGAGGCAGCCCTGGCAGGATGCTCAGTGGTTGGAGTGTCATCCTGTACACCAAAAAGCTGCAGGTTCGATTCCCAGTCAGAGCACATACCTAGGTTGAGGGGTTCTATCCTCTGTCAGGGAAGGTATGGGAGGCAACCGATCAATGTTTCTCTTTCCCTTCCTCTTTCTCAAAAATCAATAAAACATATCCTCCGGTATTTAAAATTAATTAATTAGTTAATTAATTAATTAAAATGGTGAGGTAGTACATATTTTGAATGAGTATGCTTAAGCTGCTAGAATAATTTTGCTTCGAATAATTTTTTAAAGAATGTTAACTTTTTGCCCTAACTGGTTTGGCTCAGTGGATAGAGCGTCAGCCTGCGGACTGAAAGGTCCTGGGTTTGGTTCCAGTCAAGGGCATGTACCTTGGTTGCGGGCACTTCCCTCGTAGCGGGTGTGCAGGAGGCAGCTGATGGATATTTCTCTCTATCCCTCTTCCTTCCTCTCTGTAAAAAAATCAATAAAATATATTTTTTAAAAAAGAATGTTAACTTTTAAAAAAAAACATATGAAGCTGCTTTACACTCAATATGGAGAGGGAAGCGCTAAATTAATGTGGTAAAATGGATGTGGGATTGAATACCAAGATTTTCTAATAAGTACTTGGAAATATAAATTTAATTTTGTTAAAAAATTGGAGGAGACAAATAATAGAAAAGGCTTAAATTTGTTAGAGGGGTGTCACTCATATAACAAACCATGCTCATTTACAGTGTGAGCTTTAAAAACCCATTTGTTGGCTATAATTTTATTTGCATTTTAAATTATACTAGAGGCCCAATGCAAGAAAATTTGTGCAAGAGTAGGCCTTTCTTCCCCTAGCTGCTGGCACCGGCTTCCCTCCAGCACCCAGGACTCGGGCTGGCTTCCCAGGGCCGCCCACAGGCACCCGGGACCCAGGCTGGCTTCCCTCCTGCCCCAGCTTTATCAGGAAGGACTTCCGGAATGACATCCGGTCTAATTAGCATATTACCTTTTTTTATTATTATTTTTAGGTTCCAGTCAAGGGCACCTGACTTCCATTATATTTTCTGATTTGGTTTCAGAGTAGTTTTGATCTCAGCATTTTGCCTTCAATGTGCTGTCCACTGTATATTTCATTCTCATTTAATCCTATTTTATTTAAATGGAAAACTGTCCCTGCTATCTTTGAGCACTTACGTACTAGGCATATCATAGGAATATTGTGCCCAGTCATCCAAGTTCATTCTGTTTTCATACTCACTTTGGAAGTTGAATGTGTAAACAGCTGGGCTGATTTTATCTATTTTGCTCAGGTGCTGGGTAAAACTCATGGCTGAGAGAGCCACGTGCAGTGACCTCATCCTCTGGACTCTAGGGGCTCCTGGTTTGTACTCTAATAGCAGAAATGTTAGGTTCTCTTCAGCTTTACTCCCTGTGAGTTTCTGTTGCTGGCTACTGAGATGATGGATAACATAGAGGTTCTGTGTCCCTGATTTTCCTGGTTAGAAAGTTAAAGTGTCGACCAGGATCAGGAGGAGTCTGGGGTCTTTGCCAGTTTGTTTCCTAGTTTAGTTGGTTCTCCAAATAGCCAGCAAAGGACCTGGCAGATTCCTGATCCGAGCCTCTTAGATATTGTTAGAGGCAGGAAATGTCTGCTAGGTGGGGCTGACCTGCATTCTTCCCAGAGGTGGGGGGTAGGAGGTGGGAGGGGGATTGATCTCCAGGTTAGAAATGTGGAAGAACTGTCAAAAATGCACGAAACCAACGATGAGCAGTGTGAACCCAGCCGGGCAGTGTATGGTTTTGCAGTGGTGTAAAAGAGGCAAATTTTTCATCTCAACAGAACATAAAAACCTATCACTGCTGTGTGTAAGCTTCTCATTACACTAAATGGGTCTGGATTTATAGCTTGGGGGGAGGGGTGTAAGAAATCGAGGTGTAATATAATAAGATTGGACAGTGGAATCCATCCTTCATAAAAGATTTGAGGGAGATAGAATGGGGGAAGGATTAGTTTCCTCAGCAGTGAATACGATTGGTCAAAAGGCAGTCTTAGGTAATATTAATAAATGATATGTATTTGAACAAGCTGATATGGTGGCCAGTAGTTCCCACTTCAGTGAGGATCAGACCTCACCAGGAAGCTTCTGTCCAGATGGGAGGAGCACTTTGAGATAATGAAGGAAGCGGTCAGCGGGCTAGGGGGTTGGTGCCATCAGCTAGGAGGGGTTTAGGTCTAATGGGTAGACATTATTGAAAGAAAGATAGGGTCTTTTTTTTTAAGTTTTTAAAAATTGACTTTAGAGAGGGAGGAAGGGAGAAGGATAGAGAAATAGAAACATTGATGAGAGAGAAACATCAATCGGCGGCCTCCTTCAGGCCCCCTACTTGTGACGGAGCCCCAAACCAGGTGTGTGCCCTGACCAGGAATCGAACCCTTGACCTCTTGGTTCATGGGTCGATGCTCAACCACTGAGCCATACCGGCTGGGCGAAAGGTTGGGTCTTCAAGAAAGATCTAAGAGAATAGCATCAAGAACTGTGTCAGGCACCTAACAGGAGCTGGGTACCCATGGGGATGCCGGTCAAAGCTGGACAACCAGCTGCCAAGATCCTTCAAAGAGATTTCATTTTTGCAGGGAGAATTTCAAGTTAATGCCTTCCGAACTCTTGAGTGTTTTAAGTCTGTTGAGTTGCAAGGACAGTAGAATGATGGGATATCGCTCCGCACACGGTGTTTGTCATTCTCTCAGCACACACTGTGTAGGCTGGAGACAAACATTAAGGGAAATATGCATGGCTCCGTTACTCAGAAATGAAAGGTCAGATTCTTCTCTTGAAATTGCTAACTCCAGATTTCAAGACGGAGATGGTAGTTATTCTCCGCTCTGTATCATCCAGCTTTTTGATTCATGCCCTGTAATTACCTCCCTTGTTTTCGTGACACTTCTTTGCATTTCCTCCGAGTGAGTAAAATTATCACTGCAGTGGTTTGCCAAGCAGAAATCATTTCCAAAAGCTGTCCATCAAACCATAGACCTTCCCCCTATTGTTTACCCACTGAATTAGCGAGAGCAACACCCCCTCCTTTGTGTAAATCTCCGTGGGAGAGCCAAACTGTTGTCCTTGCTCTGTGGGATCACGTGTTTCTGGCCAGAGTCTTTGATCACATTCTTAACCTTTTGTTGTTTTTCCATGAGCTCCGTGTCGCATTATTTGTTTAAACCATCTTTGAGATCCTGCCGTATATGTGAAACTTGCAGAAAGCATGTGAGAATCTTCAAATTCCACATTAATTTCGAACTTCTGATTCTTAAGTCATCTGGGGAAAACATCCATAAGCCATCAAGACACATTTTTTTTAATCTTTATTTTTTTTAGTTTGAGTTGCTTAATCACAATAGAGTCCAAGTTGAGACATGTTCACTGTGTGTTTATCTACTTTTAAATGGAAAGTTTCGGTCAAAGTCTGTTCACCAGCTTGCTTAATCCACCCATATCTCTAAGAGACTTAGTACCCCTCACCCAACACACACACACACACACACACACACACACACACACACGCACGTGCGCGCGCACACTCTCCATCTGGTTTGACAGAAATAAAAGTGAATGGGGAAAAAAAACACATTCAGAGGAAAAGACTGAAGAAAGAAATTTTATAGCTTTCTCTATCCCCTTCCTTTTCCCTCTCCCCTTCCTCTTCCTCCTCCTCCTTCTCTCCCACTACCCCCTTCTCTTCTCTCCCTCTTCCCTCCGCAACTGGGGCTTCTGAGTGAAATAATTTATTTTAAAACAATAAGGAGAGCAGAGTTTCTTAGGATTCTTCTGAGTTAAAAATGAGCACACCCCTTTTTTGCTTATAGAGAAATGGAGGCACATAGAGTTACCGCCCTTCCCCCTTTAAACTTGCCTGCACAGGCGCCCCCTGGAGGTGGGTGTTCTGGCCCTGTGGTGAGTTCCTCAGGCCCCCCAGCCCCTGTCCAGCCTTATGTCCACCTGCACTCTCTGTGGAGTGGACCCAGCTGGGCAGATGGATACGTTCGTACAGCAGCTGTGAAGTCCTCAGGAGGAAGGGGTAAGGATGCAGAAAAATAAAGAAGATCTGAGCTCCAAGCTCTCAGAGTGTGGCCCTGGCTTCCCCAGCTCTCCCCAGCCTCCCTGTCTGTCAGGTCCTGCCCTTCTGTGGACCTGCAGCCGCACAGGGGCTCTATCCTGTACTGTCTCCGAGGGACTTGGTTGACCTTTGTCTATATGGGTTTGCATTATAAGGTATCTTTTTATACTTTATATTGTGTAGTTTCTATGAGATTTAAGATCGGTGAAAGCCAGGACTGAGGTCTCGGCCCCTGTGTTTTAAACCAGCAGTCCCCAACCCGTTGTCCGTGAGGTCCAAAAGGTTGGTGACTGCTGCTTTAAACAGAACCTGCATACAGGTGATATTTATCAATGATTCCTCTTAGAGCACAGGTTATGAAAATAGTGCAAAAACTTTTCCTTCTACTTGCTCAGGAATGCCAGAGTAATTGGCTACCCTCCTCCCTTCGCTGTCCCAAGTCAAGGGGCGGGGGAGGGGAGGGAGACGCTCTGCTCTCTGAAGGTACCTGAGTGATTTTGCAGTGTTGGTGCTTCTGGCCTTGCGGCTCCTTCCCCATCCGCCTGCCAAGGCCCTGCCGTACCTCTGGGCACCACACATTTGGACCGGGTCATCCCTGAAGCCCCAGAGACCCATCACGCTCCTCTGGATGGAAAAGTTATAAATTCCAGGCTGTTGATTCCAAGGCACCAGATATTGTCAGAGGACTAAACATTCTGCAGCTGCCATAGGAGATGCTAATGTGCTTAAGGTGGTGCTGGCCCGACCGCTCCGCTTTGTCTCACTGCTCTTCCTTTGAAAAGAAGCCTCCTCTGTACACTCCCTGCACCGCGGGGCACTTGAAAGGTAAGGCCCGCTCTCCCTGCCCTGATGCTAATGGGAAAAGTTCTCACCGCGGGCTGGCCACACAGCCGATTGTGCTGCTTCTCCGGCAGATACATAATCCGTGTTTAAATCTCTTGGCAGTCACTCATTAGCCCCCCGCACCCCCCATTCTTTCCTTTGAGGAGAACAAAGCCCATCTCCTCCCTGCTCTACAGCTTGCTGCTTTCTCTCTCTCCCTGTTCCAAATCCCACCGTCTCACTTTCATCCCTGAAGAAGGAAGTCACCCAACGTTACCCTTCCCTACCTGCTAAAAGAAGATCTCGATTCTTTGTACGTTAAAATCTGTGTGCAGAGCTCACAAGCAGGCGGTGCCCAGGCCCCGGGCTCTGCAGCAAGTATTCTGGGGGTAATGCCAAGGCCCGGCCAGCTGAGGACCCCTAGCTCAGCGGCTCCTCCTCCCAGCTCTTTAAAGGGCTGTGTTGAGAAAGGAAGGATTGGACATACGGTGACTCCCGTGGAATTTTATTCTGATTAAAGCCCTTTGAAGTTCCCTCTTCCTGACACCACCCCCTCCTACCCTCACCTCTTAGGTGTGGCATATTCTGTCATCGGGATTTTGAAGTCATGGTTACAGGAAAACCAACTGGTATTTCTGTGAAATAACTCTTTGATGCAGAGTCAAACAAAAATCCATTTTTACCCAATATTCTAGACTTCTAAGAAATAAACTACGAGTGTAAGCTCTTTAGCACTGTAGGATTGTAAAGAATTTTAAATTTAGTTTCCCGTGCTTTGGACCCTAAACCATGCTGGTTGGCTATGGGGTGAAGGCAGAAAGCCAAGCATTTATTGAACACCTACTTTGTGCTAGGCTTGGTTTAACAGACATTGTATAGGCAGTGATTTAATACTTATAAGAGTCTGATGAGACTGATTTTAGCGCTGTTTTACATCTGAGAGAACTGAGGCTAAGAGAGGTTGTCATGTGCCTGCAATGGCAGGTCATGTGGCTCGAAAATAGCTAAGCTGGGACCTGAGCCAGATGGTCTCACTATTCTGACTCCAGAAACTGAGCTCTTCCCACCGTAATTTGGCACCTTGTGGTCACTGTCTTCTATGGAAATATTTATTCTCGGGTATCTACTAGCTGAAGAGGTGAGCGTGGAAAAGGAAGAATGGCATATCACTTTTTAAAAGGCAGGTTTTGTAGCGTAATGAGGATGGGACTAATGGAGGTGAGACCATTTAGAAGGGCTCCACAATAGACAAGCCGCTGGAGATGAAACTGGGGATGGAGCGGAGGGAACCAAGACAATTGGAGGGCGGGCTTGGGACTTGGTGGGGCGTGGTGCAGAGGAAGCTGAGAGGGTCTGACTTGTGTGGACAGAGGAAGGCACTGTGAGGGAAATGACTGCAGAGCACGCCGTGTGTGTGTGTGTGTGTGTGTGTGTGTGTGTGTGTACGTGTACATGTGTACGCACAAAGAAGGCCCACTTCTATTTTAGACAAAATAGAAAAGTAAATATGGAGTGGGGAGAATCATATCATATTTTCTCAAATTTTCAACTTGAGTTGTATGATTTTGGAGATTATTTATACTGACTGTTTAATAAGAAAAACAAATTCAGAGTTTGTACTATTAAAGAGCTTGCCTTGTCCATGAATTTCACTTTTAAAGTTAATTAGGATTTTGGTGGTTTTGTTGGTGGTGGTGTTTTTTTTCCGGCCTGCTTGAACACTCTGTCATTCTTGGGAATCTGTGGTCATATTTCAACATACTTTCTAATCATTTCTATGTGTAGTTTTTATTTATTTGTTAATATGTCTTCAGGGAAAACTGGCAAGAGCTTTACCAACTTTTGAAGCTTGAATGTGCTTTGTGGTCATTGTTAAAGTAACATATTTTGTTTACATTCTTAAAAAAAAAAAACCTGTCGAAACCGGTTTGGCTCAGTGGATAGAGCGTCGGCCTGCGGACTGAGGGGTCCCAGGTTCGATTCCGGTCAAGGACATGTACCTGGGTTGCGGGCACTTCCCCAGTGGGGGATGGGCAGGGGGCAGCTGATCGATGTTTCTCTCTCATTGATGTTTCTAACTCTCTATCTCTCTCCCTTCCTCTCTGTAAAAAATCAATAAAATATATTTAAAAAACAAAACAAACAAACAAAAAAAACCCTTCTAACCATGGGCTGAAACCTCCAACATGTACACACTCAGTAAGTATTTGTGACTTAGAAATGAATAAATGTAATTAGCATCCTTTATTTGTCATTGAAGTCACAAAATGGATTAATGACACAAGTGTTTGTTGAGGAGTAAGCCGTGAAGAGTCCAGAAAATGCCTAATTCTGGTTGACCTGAGTGTATAAATTCAGCTCTTAATCACTATCAAAATGGTGCTCTGACATTGCATATTTGCTCTGGTGACACTTCGGTCAGAGGAAATGGTGTGTATGTGCCTGTATGTGCCTGGTTGGATGGACTACTTGGGTGGCAAAATGCAACTCGTGAGGATGTTTGCTGTCATCTAAAAAGGTGTAGGAATCATTACTAACTTTGAGAGAATCAACTGAAATTGATATGCTGGACCATTGAACTATTTTGCAATTAGTCTTGGAAAATTTGCTTTTAACAGTCTCTAGATCAGCATTAAGGGGACAATGAGTGGGGTATCAGAATCACTTTGAGGAGCTTTTAACAATTATAAAGGATGTTGATGGGGGAAGAGGCTGTGTCTATTGGGGATACTTCCCATTCAAGTTGCTGTGAACTTAACAGTTCTTAAAAATAGTCTCTTATTTTTCTTTTAAATTTTTATTAGTTTTAAATTTATATATATGTATTTATCATAGATACAGTCAGATATAGTGTTTAAATCACTGCCTCAGTTGAGCCACAGCCATTGTGGTGGGGGTGGCGGGGGTATTTGCTCCTCTCTGTAGTGTTGAGAATTACTGTCTTATAGCATAGAATGTTGGAGCCAAAAAGAGCCTACAATCGCCCTGTGTAGTGTTCCCCAAACGGGTGCTACAGTGAGCAGTTTCCAGAGATGTTAAGATTGCTTGTGAGTATGCGTGAAGTTTTCCACGGTCAATAACTTTTGGAATATGCAGCTCATTAACTTCTTTGTAGTGAGCTAATTCAGATGTTTCCCACACTTTATGAAAGACACCTTTTTTGGGGTGGGGTGATGCGGGGGGGGGGGGCACTTAACGTATTCAAAGTAAGACCAATTTGGGAGAAAGTAATCTAAAATAAAGGTATTTCAAAGCTTCAGTTGCACTCACTAATGGGATGTAAAATCAACTTAGGGGTTGCAGCCATTTTTTTTCTCTTGTATGAACTCTGTCCTAATGAAAAATCTGTTTCTTACTATAGATGGTGGCCCCCCAAATGTTAGAGTACTCTGGTCTGTCTAATTCCGTCCCTCAGTTTTATAAGTAAGAACACTGAAATGGTTCGCAGGATCACATGGGGAGTTAGTTTCAGAATCTGAGTCTGCACTGTTTTTCACCTCTGCAATTGCTCCGCCCAATTCATAAATCTTCCTAGTAGTTAAAAAGCAGCCCCGGTGGAAACAATGAATGGATAAACAAAATCAATGAATAAACCAATGATTTGGATAAACACAATCTGGTTTATGTGTGCAATTCTATATAATAAAAGCCTAATATGCTAAGTGTCCAGCCATCCATTCAACCCATCAAAATGTAATCTACACTAATAAAAGAGAAACATGCAAATTGGTGTCACTCCACTACGCCCACCAGCCAATCAGGATGAGTATGCAAATTAACCCAACAAAGACAATGGTTAATTTGCATACACAGGCACAGAGCAAAGACTGAAGGCTCCGGCCAGAGTGAAGACTGAAGACTGAAGAGGCTTGGCTTCTGTGCTGCAGCTGGACCAAAGGCCTGGGTCCCTGGTGCCAGAGGGAAACATGCCGGCAGCCAGGGGAAGGAAGGCCTATTGCTCGAATCTTTGTGCAGCGGGCTTCTAGTATGCTAATGATATGCTAAAGCTGTTCAACTGCTTGCTATGACATGCACTGACCACCAGGGGGCAGACGCTCTGACCGGTAGGTTAGCTTGCTGCTGGGTTCTGGCCGATCGGGACTGTGCTAGACAGGCTGAACATGCCCTGGAGCCCTCCTTCAGTCCCTCCCTAGCTGGCCAACCTCCTGTGTCCCTCCCTGGCCCTGATCGTGCCTCCCCTGGCCTGTGCCCTCTTGCAATCCAGGACCCCTTGGGGGATGTTAGAGAGCTGGTTTCGGCCCGATTCCCCCAGGCCAAGCCGAGGGACCCCACTGGTGCACGAATTTGTGCACCGGGCCTCTAGTGGAATAATAAATTCTGATACAGGTAGCAATGTGGATAAGCCTTGAAGACATTATGCCAAGTGACGTAAGCCAGATCCAAAAGGGACAGGTATTCTATGAGTCCACATAAGATGAGGTTCCTTGAATAGGCAAACCCATAGTGAAGGAAAGTAGGCTAAAGGTTACCAGGGGCTGAGAAGAGAGGACAACTGGAAGTTCATGTTTATTTAATGGGTACAGAGTTTCTGTTTGGAGTGATGAAAAAGTTCTGGAAATAGATAGTGGTGATGGGTTGTTCAACATATGAATGCACTCAGTGCCACTGAACTGTGCACTTTAAAAAATGGCCAAGCCCTAACCAGTTTAGCTCAGTGGATAGAGCGTCAGCCTGTGAACTGAAGGGTCCCAGGTTCAGTTCTGGTCAAGGGCACATACTTCAGTTGCAGGCTCCATTTCCAGCCGTGGTCTAGGCAACCAGTCAATGTGTCTCTCTAACATTGATGTTTCTTCCTCTCTCTCTCTCTCTATCTATCTCTCTCTCTATCTCTCTCTCTCCCTCCCTCCCTCCCTCCCTCCCTCCCCCCGCCCCTCCTTCCACTCTCTCTAAAAACCAATGGAAAAAACAGCCTCAGGTGAGGATTAACAACATCATCAAAAGGCCAAAATGGCAAATTTACGTTATGTGTATTTTATCACACAATTTTTTTAAAAATCCAGCCACAGAAGAATAGAAATAATTTTTAATAAAAGCAACAGTGTTTCTTTTCTATTTATTTATAACACATTGTTTTCTTCATATGTATTTTTGTAAATGTGTGTGTGTGTGTATGTATGTGTGTGTTTATAACACTGTTTCTTTTAGACCTTGTTTTACATTCTACCATCATACATTTCTTTGGACCTACCCCTGTGTGGGCTGGGCCCAGGCACTGAGAATTCGGAGGCTAACATTGCTGTTAGGGATCCTTGGAGCAGAGCGTGGCCATGGTGTGGCCTTCATTCCAGACTCCCTGGCAGGCGCTGACTGCTGGCATTGCCACAGGTGATGCGTTTTACCGCCGCGACTCACACTCAGCATATGACCTTTTCTGTGCTAATAGCTCCGATTTTCCAACATTTGCAGCATTTGGATAAACTAACAACTTGCTTTTTTGAAAGGCCAAGCAGAAACATATTTCATGGTTTTTCTCTTGGTTTCGCCCTTTCATCAGTTGGTCCTTAGCCCTGACCTGAAGACAAATAGCCTTTTCTCGCTCGACTCTCCCTCTTTCTTCACCAGGCAGCCGGCTGGATGTAAATAGCAATTTAAGTGAAATGCTACCACCCACAAGGTGGTTAGCGTGGCTCCCTCTGTCTCCATTCTCTGCCCTGGCTTCACATGTTTGGGTCTGAGAGTCAGGAATCTGGTGACCAGAAATGAGGGCAGGGGTGGCTGGGTGGTAGAAAATGGGGGTGTGTTTGGAGTTGAAGGAGGTTTTTTAAACTCCCAGTGCAAGGCAGTTTCTGCCCATAAAAGTTGCAGCCGATGGGAGTGGCTCATGGGCCCTTGTTTGAGGACTGGAGGTTTCTCGCTGGCAGGCGGGCACCCTTTTGCTTCCCATCTCTCCACAAGTACCGACACCCAGCAGGTCTGTGCCTGCAGCTTCCCTGTTGGCATCTCTGTGGGCTCCAAGTTGGCAAGAAAGGAAAGTAGGAGAAAATGCCACTAGCTCAACCAGGAAAGACATTTAACTGGGTTTATACTGGGAGCTAAGGGAGTGCTTCAGAAATAGTTTATATTTAGGTTACATTGAAATTTGCCATGAATGAGGGGAGGTAGGTTAGCTGGTAGAATCTTCCTGAACTGGGGCAACGTCTCATAACATGGACCTCAACATTTTTAGTGTAACCTTGTGAATTTGTCAGGCACTGTTGAGATGTGAGACCAGATAATTCTTCAATGTTGGGGGCGGGGTGGGGGGAGAGGAAGAGGGGGACTGTCCTGTAAGATGCTTAGCAACATCCCTGGCCTCTACCCACCACATGCCAACAGCACCCCCAAACCAGTGATGACCAAAAATGTTTCCAGATGTTGTCAGATGTTTCATGAAGGGGCAAAATCACCCCTGGCTGAGAACAATGGGCAAGCTCCAAATACTTTCTGCTGTGTTCTGAATTTTAGGCATTGAGGACTTTGTCAATTGTTATTCTGGAAATAATGGGAAGAGGCTTGGGTTTTACTTTTAGTTGGTTTGTTTGAGTTGAGTCCTGCTTTATTAGCACAAATTCAAATCTTTAACGTGTGTGTAAAGTGTCGTCAGCTGGGAAAGATGAATACCCAAACGCTGGTGTCCGATGACTTTGTCACAAATGTAATAGGCTGGTTCTGTGATCGGTGTTGGAGTAGGATTTGGGCGCAGTGTGTCTGCTGGAGGTCTGCATTGTGGTGAAGGTCTGGGGCCTCTTCATTTCTTCTGCCCTGCTGCTTCTCCCAGATGCCACCTTGGGGTTCTGTGTGGTTCTTGAGAGAACAGGAGCCAGCAAGCTGAACGTTTGGAGCCTGCATCAGCAGCACCTGCGCACAGTCGATGCCAGTCACATGGCAGAATGATGGGAGCAAGTTATTTAATTCCTCTCCTTGTATCTTTCTCATCCACATCTAAATGGAGGATGGGCCCAGCCAGTGCGGCTCAGTGGTTGAGCGTCAACCTATGAACCATGAGGCCAGGGTTCAGTTCCGCGTCAGGGCACCTGTCCAGGTTGCAGGCTCCATTCCCTCTCCCTTCCTCTCTCTGAAATCAATACAAATAGATTTTAAAAATAAAATAAGTGGAAGATGAGATCTCTTCTTCATCTTTATTATCTGTCAGTACATAAGTGGATAAAACAACTGTGGTACATTTACACAATGGAATACTACTTGGCCATAAAAAAGGAGAAAATTTTACCCTTTGCGACAACATGGATGGACCTGGAGAGCATTATCCTAAGTGAAATAAGCCAGTCAGAGACAGACAAGTACCGTATGATTTCACTCCTGTGTGGAATCTAATGAACAAACTGGACCACCAAGCAAAACAGAGACAGACTCATAGACAGAGAGCAGGCAGGCAGCTCAGTTTGGGGAGGATGGGGGGCATGGAGCGACTGTACAACAAATGGGGGGGAAAAAGAAAGAACTCATGGACACAGGGCAGGGGCTGGGGCGGGGAGGAGGTGATGGCCACAATGTGGCCAGTTTATCTGGTGAGCTTACCTCGTGGAATGGTGCCAGAGGTTTGAGACCATGGAATTCTTGTGGTTTGATTGCCTGTTCTAGAGCTCCCGACGGATTCCCAAGTTCCAGTTTCTAAAAAGCAAAATACCTATTTTCTTCCCCCGGCCTGGGTTAACCAGAAGGTGTCTTTCTTCGTTCCTCCACTGTTACTGGAACTCCTGTGTGCCAGGCCTCGTGTAGGCCACTTGGGGTATTTAGATGACCAAGCCTGGCTTCCTGTCACACTCTAGTTGGAAAGATGGCTTTTACGTTATACTCTCAGAATTGTTTTCTGTCACCTTCACAAAGTGCTGCGGTTTAACCTTCCTGCCTATTTAGAAGCTCTCCTTAAATGCGGAAGCACTGGGAGATGGCGATGGCCTGTTTGGAAGGCATATTGGCATGCTGTCCTGGGAGTCTGCAAGCCTGGGCTCTTAGGTTGACGTTGGCCCTGATGAGCTGTGTGCCTAAGTCACTGCATCGTCCTGGGTCTCATTCCTAGGTTTGTAAAAAGATGTGTGTGGGCTAGATCATCTCTGAATCCCTCTGACTCCTGCAGTCTTTTTATAATAATAGAGGCCTGGTGAATGAAATTCATGTGGGGGGGGGGGGTCTCTCAGCCTGGCCTGCACCCTCTCCAATCTGGGACCCCTCGGGGGATGTCCAACTGCGGTATGGGGGTGGGGCCTAAACTGGCAGTCGGACATCCCTCTCGCAATCCAGGACTGCTGGCTTCTAACCGCTCGCCTGCTTGCCTGCCTGATAGCCCCTAATCACTCTACCTGCCTGCCTGATCGCCTGCTAACTGGTCCCCTGCCGGCCTGGTTGCCCCTTAACTGCCCCCCTACTGGCCTGGCCACACCCTAACTGCTGGCCTGGTTGCCCTCTAACTGGCCCCCTGCTGGCCTGGCTGCCCCCTAGATGCTCCCCTGCCTGCCTGCCTGATCGCCCCTAACTGCCTCTGCTTGCCAGCCTGATTGCCTGCTAACTGGTCCCCTGCTGGCCTGATCGCCCCCTAACTCCCCCCCCCCCCGCCCCGCCCCCACTGGCCTGGTCACTCCCTAACTGTCCGAAAGGAAGTTGGACATCTGGAAGATGTCTGGTCCACCTGGTCTAATTAGCATATTACCCTTTTATTAGTATAGATTATATTGTAATTATCAAAAACTGTTACAATATGGGTGGAGCTAGAAACCCCAGGGCTAGCCAGTCTTTGTACACAGGATTTATTATACATCTCTTTAAAAACATAATTTTATTGATTTCAGAGAAGGGAGAGAGAGAAATATCAGTGATGAGAATCATAGATTGCCTCCTGCACGCCCCCTACTGGGGACACATACCAGGCATATGCCCTGACCAGGAATCAAACTGTGACCTCCTGGTGCATAGGCCGACATTCAGCCAGTGAGCCACAGTGGATGGGCTTATTGTATGTTTTTAAATGGGTTCCCTGCTCACTGGTGCCTGGTGGGGAGACTTCACTGGCTTTGGTAAGGTCAGAGGACCTCGAGTTCCCGTTTTAGGGGTAAACCAGGAGTCTGAAAGATTGAACCAGATGTCTTGCCCGGAATCTCCGTAAAAAAGTCTCCACCTCTAAACAGGCCCATCAGCCTCAGGGGGCTTCTTTCCACAGGTCTTTTACCAGTGTCTCTCCGTCCATTTACAGAATCATATAAAGTCATGATTAGGTCAGGGTTACCCATTAACTTCCACCTGAAGCTGAAGGGAAGTTTGCCATCCAGTTTAAACCTTGCGACACCTGTCCCTTCTGGATCCTGTGCACTCCGCCGCAGTGTTCCGGGGCTGGTAACCCTCAGATATGGCTGTGGCCACACCCATGGCGAGGGGTGCCCAGTCTGGGATGCCATCTACGGTCATACGGATGCCATACAATAACAGGCGAGAAATATTCAGAGCATTCCCCTCTCTCTCTGCAAGAAACTTAGCCTGTTTGTTAGCATTTCAGCTGTGGTCTTGCAGGTAAATCTCACCTCTGGGACAACATCACGTGATCTCTCCCTGTGCCTTAGAATGAATTTCCTGGATCACCTGGATGAAACTTGGCAGCTGTTGCCTGACAGTGGGGTGGGTCCTGTGTGAGCACGTGCTTTTTGTAATCACCCAGGAGCTGTGATTGCATGTAATCACCTGGAAGGACCCCGGGACCCAGGTCAGGCTGTGCTTGCGTGTTAGGTACCCAGTAAATTCTGGTGCAGTGAATGGCTGGGTTGCAGTGTCAGACGCTGGGAAGCACTCCATAAATAGTTGTAGAATCGGACCAAATTGTGTTTAATATTTCACAATTCTCTGCTTCCTACTCGGTGCCATTTACTGCGAGTTAGAAAACGAGATGGAATTGTGTGCGTGCACTAAGGAACGTAAGGGCTTGCTGGTTACTCGAGTGCCATGGAGCTCTTAGCGGTGTGATAGCTCTGAGCCTGTGTTTTTAAAGCAGTGTTTACTATTTCTGCCCATTATGTACACTAACATAAAAATTTAATTAGACCCTTTCTTTTTAATTAATTACTACAGCCCTGTTTGTTTGCTCTCTCGACAGAGCCTACATTATGAGAACAAGAGAGATCAATTTTTTATCACAGAATTCATTACTTTTGACTAAAGCCCAGCGCGTCGGTGAGTGTGCGTACCGCTCCTGGTGACGTCTGGG
The DNA here is from genome assembly GCF_964212035.1 of Myotis nattereri. NCBI lineage: Eukaryota > Metazoa > Chordata > Mammalia > Chiroptera > Vespertilionidae > Myotis > Myotis nattereri. The sequence goes on from NC_138075.1 coordinate 12,323,926, forward strand.
CGGTCGGAGGATGGTGGGTTGTGAAACGGGCGAGTGTTTGCATAGAGAGAGGACCCTGCAGAGGCAGGAGGGTGTTTGATTTGCTCCTTGTCCTCCTCAGAGCAGCACAGGCAGCAAAGATCCAATTCTGTACAACTCTGGAGGTTAGAAATGCACACCTGTCTTCCTCATTCCTCCTTGTTGCATTTTTTATCAGTATCTGGAGAGCTGAAACTAGAAATAGACTGTGCTTGGGTTCTGGCTTAGGAAAGGTGCTTTCTTTGGCAGCACCTATAAAAGGAGGTGTGCGATCCAGGAGGGCAGGGCCTGTAGTTTTGTCTTTCTTTACATCCAGCGCCCACTCAGCGCCTGGCACCTGGTAGGTGTCCCCTGGGTATCTGTCGAGTGAGAATCCATGAGGTGAATAGCCTGTTTTGCGTTTTATCACCAATTACGGTGTTCCCTGGATTAAAGGCTCTCTGTGACCATGTCTCTAAGTCTCCACAAGTAATGCCTGGGTGCGGCTGCTTTTCAGTACTGGGAGGTGATACCACACCTGTCCTCAAGAGCTGCGGCCACGATATCAACTGGGCAGGGCCGGGGCTGGGCCAGGTTCCCAAGAGGCACAGCACAGGTAATGCCAGTGCTGTTCATGCAGCCCCCAAGGACAGCGTGAGGGGGCGGGGGGCTCACACACCTGGCACAGAGCCACCTGCCACCGGCTCTGGGGCACTGGGGCACTGATCAGATCAATCTGGGCATTCACACCTGCTGTCCAGAGCGGGTGGGATGAA